>NW_026732575.1:1577500-1712276 GCF_028476545.2 Physella acuta
AGGTTCGAAAAGCTAACGTACTTACATACTTCACTACTACAGTTTTTTTTTTTAAAGGACAGATGTTGATCCATTCAACTAGTAAAGTTTTGAATAAATCCCTCAATTAGACATAGGTAAAATCGTATGGGATTTGACCACAAGAATTGATAAACTCAACTAGTTAAGTTTGAAATAAATCCCTTAATTAGACATAGGTAAAATCTGTGTTACGGGATTTGACCACAAACGTTAAAAAATCTGGTAAAAAAGTTTGCAATTAGTTGCATCTGAGAGAGTTTTATTCAGTCTAGACAAATGATAATTCACATAAACTGATTGGCTCAGTCTAGACGTGATAAAACACATAAACTTACTTATCCTTATCGTACCGTGCTCTCAAAAGTAAAAAGAAGATGAAAAAAAAATCACATCGTTAGAACAGTGTGGTTTTGACAGGTGTTTTTTCATGGATTATCTGAAGGTTGAGATGAGAGTTGGTGCCAGTGTTAGGGTTAAGGTTAATGATTATAATCAGGGTTTTGGTTAGAATCAGGGAAAGTGAGAACCCATGGTTGAGGATGAATGGGAAATTTGGGGTCAGTTAACACTATCAGGTACGCAACATTGTTTTGATAATCAGTAATTGAAGTAAATATGACTCAGGTAGTGATTGGAATGATCAGGTAATGAGAGCTACATCAAACATCATCAGTAGAAAGATATATGATGTAGATGGATCTACTAACGTCATTCAGTGGGTGTTATATCTTAGGTCCTACCTCCTTGGGAGGGAGGGTTCAGGGGTGTAATCAGTGTGCCGAGTCAGGCACCGTGGCACAACCTGAATAAACTTTCGAAGTCTGAGTGAGATCCGAACTCCAAAATATACGTCGTAAGTAGTAGTTAACTCCATTGCTCGAAATCACTAAGGTTTTAATTGGTGATAGTCAAATTAGTTATTAAACTGAAACGATGAACAGTTCGATGAAAAACTTAAGAACGGGAATATTATTTAAGGGAAAACGTGTTGGATGATCGTAAAAAGTATCGGATACACAGAAAAATAAGTTGGGTGTATGTAAAATATTTTGAAATACAGAATTGTTATAGACATATACAAACATTAATTAAACAATGCTTTGATTAAACTATAGTAGAATTACCCATGACACAGCTTTAGTAAAAAACAAACAACAATTTTTTTGAAATTACACAAGTTTTGGATTCACACTTTGTGACAAAACTAAATTTTGGAGGTTATCTCTTGTAGAAAGTTTTGTGATTAGACAAAATTTGTGTGGTTTTACTCAATTTTTGCGGTGTTACTAAAGTTTGGGATTCACACAAGTTTAGTAACACCGCAAAAATTGAGTAAAACCACACAAATTTCGTCTAATCACAAAACTTTCGAGAAGAGATAACCTCCAAAATTTAGTTTTGTCACAACGTTCTGAAAGAAAACCACTCAACACAAGTGTCAAAAGGACCTGTGTTGAAACTTGTCTGGGCCACTTCCGTTAAAACGTCATTACAGAAAACATCACTTCCTGTCGAATCGTCTTCACAAACAATTCTTACAAAAAAAAAAAGCAAAAAAAAAAATGTTTTTCACTTTCCCCACACTTGAAGAAAAGTCCATTTGGGGATAAATTCCGAGTCTGTTAGCGGTAGCTCTAAGCTAATGGCATTATTCTTGAACCGAAATGAGGTTTCTGCCATCTGTAGCCCGCGACTCGTACAAACGCTAACTCGAAGCTTTTAAGAACCAAACGTCCAATTTATTTTTCTGGCCACCCTTTGATGAAAATAGGTCATCGAAAAGGGAGAGAATAAATGGGGGGAAAAAATATCATGGAAGGTTACTCTTGATTACAAAACTAGTGGCGAAAGTGGGTCAGAGAGTGTGAAAATCGATATAATATTCGTATAATTGGTTCGGACTTAATGAGCTGATTGTTTAACTAACTGCTTCAATCGCTGAGTGTCAATATTCTCTAACAGTGTCTTTCTAGACGGAGTCGTAGCAATATAATGTTTTTAAAAATTGATTAATAAATGTATATATATATATATATATATATATATATATATATGTATATATATATATACATATATATATATAATATAATATATATACATATATATATATATATATATATATACATATATATATATATATATATATATATACATATATATATATATATATATATATATATATTATATAATATATATATATATATATATATAATATATATATATATATATATATATATATTATATACATACATATATATATACATACATATATATATATATATACACACACACATATATATATATATATATACATATATATATATATATATATATATATATATATATATATATATATATATATATATATATATATATATATATATATATATATATATATGTGTGTATATATATATATATATATATATATATATATATATATATATACATTTGTGTATATACATTTAAATATATATGTGTGCGGGTGTATAGCAGTGTGTATTATATAACGCGATAAAATTTCCGGGTATGACAATGCTGGACTGACCACATCAATGCTTGTAGTGCCAGCCACTACCAGCCACCAATCAGCCACTACCAGCCACCAATCAGCCACTACCAGCCACCAATCAGCCACTACCAGCCACCAATCAGCCACTACCAGCCACTACCAGCCACTACCAGACACAACCAGCAACCAACCAAACACTGGACAAAAGCTAACCTTACCCTATCCTGTCCAAACACACACAACACTATTCCCTCTCAACAAACACCTATAGAAAACTAGTCCCCCTCTCTAAACATCTCATCCTCTGGCCACTTTCTTAATTTCCTTTTTTCCTAATCAAAGTGATCTCCCTTCCCTGAAACAGGGTCGAGTTAGTGCCCTTGGTGATAAGCCTCCATGTCCGGGTAGGTTTCTTTTCTTCATTTTACTATCACCCCCATCTTGATTGTCGTTAAGAGTATCGTCCCCTTCTTCTTATTTTTTATCCCCCCTTCCCTATTTCCATTACCTGTTGGAGATTTCTCTTCCAGATATTTAGAGTGATGTTTTCTATTACCTGGCTAGTCTGTATGATAAGATAGCAGATCTTTGTATTGCAGGTCACATGTACCTAACAAAACAAAATTATTTCAATATTTTTTTTTAATTACAGGGTCTAAAATTGTATTTTTATGTTTTGTTGTTCATCCATATCTATAAAAAAATTTTCGAAAAAATGTCACTCCAAAAGCGAAGAGATAAATTCTTAATTTTTTTTTCATACATTTCTTTACCGAAACCGTATAATCAAGAGTATTTTTTTTTCTTTAAAGCATTTTCGACTCGATTTGCTCATATACCAATGTGCCACTAACCAATTAATTTTTTTTCTCAATACTTCCGTGACTGGCTACTTTATTTTTCCTAAAACACTATACCAACACGGATACTCGCTCCTTTCACCTCGTGTTCAGAAGAGCACTTTGATTAATTAGATTCGGACACGCCCGTCCATTGTCCTCTGTTGGCTTTCAACTGACGCTGGACATACGATAGGAAATTTAGACAGGTTTCTATAGGGGAGTAAGGAATAAATTTGGACTAGAGGACCGTGGAGTAAGGGATAAATTTAGAGGACAGCGGAGTAAGGGATAAATTTAGAGGACAGGGGAGTAAGGGATAAATTTAGAGGGCAGGGAAGTAAGGGATAAATTTAGACTAGAGGACAGCGGAGTAAGGGATAAAATTTAGAGGACAGGGGAGTAAGGGATAAATTTAGAGGGCAGGGAAGTAAGGGATAAATTTAGACTAGAGGACAGGGGAGTAAGGGATAAATTTAGAGGGCAGGGAAGTAAGGGATAAGTTTAGAGGACAGGGGAGAGTAAGGGATAAATTTAGACTAGAGGACCGTGGAGTAGGGATAAATTTAGAGGACCGTGGAGTAAGGATAAATTTAGAGGACCGTGGAGTAAGGGATAAATTTAGAGGGAAGGTGAGTAAGGGATAAATTTAGAGGGCCGTGGAGTAAGGGATAAATTTAGAGGGCAGGAGAGTAAGGGATAAATTTAGAGGACAGGTGAGTAAGGGATAAATTTAGAGGGACCGTGGAGTAAGGGATAAATTTAGAGGACAGGAGAGTAAGGGATAAATTTAGACTAGAGGACAGGAGAGTAAGGGAGATAAATTTAGAGGGCCGTGGGAGTAAGGGATAAATTTAGAGGGCAGGAGAGTAAGGGATAATTTAGAGGGCAGGCGGATAGCGAACATATTTAGCCTCGCGACTGCAGTGATTTAACGGACAAACTTAAACCAAAAAAAACATTATGTTTGTAATAACCAAACCTATGATAGCCAAGGAGAGATAACATAAGCGTGAAATTAAAAGCATGAAAAAAGAAATTAGATTGTCATTTCGTTTCATGAGTAGTGTAATAGATATATTTTTGAAAAAAAAAAATATTAATGTAAACACAAAACTAACGGACAAAAAATCTAACGAAGCAGCACGTTGCTAGAAACTTTACCAAAGGTGTGGTTCACACAATCTAACCAAAAAAAATTGATTTCTATACGAACATTTATCTTTGACAAGTTTCGTTCTCTGTATGCCTGACGCTTGGTCGTGGAAGAAAAATAGAGAGATAAAAAAGTGGGATTTGGGGGGGGGGGGGGGGGGGGGGGTGGTAGCTATGTCTGGAAGAGATATCATATGTAGTAAATGTGGTATGGTACCAACCTTGAAGTTAGATCCATTTAAATTTTATTTGTTTACCTCAAAATGAATTAGTAAATAGTTCTTACGAGGAACCAAGAAAAAATAAAAAAAATTGATTAAGAAAACTCTTTGTGTGTGTGGTGTGCCTTTATCACATTGAATTAAATTGTACGCGATATATATATATATATATATATAATATATATATATATATATATATATATATATATATATATATATATATATATATATATTATATGTGTGTGTGTGTGTGTGTCGGTGTTAATTTTATGTTTATGAGTGGGTTTACAGCTGTAATTTTGTGGGGCTTATGATAAGCATACGTTTATTAAAATGTTTATACTCACTTTTTTAATCGTCTGTCTGGAATCAATTTCGTTGAAACATTTTTTTTTCAAAATTTTGGACACATTAAATTAGAATTTTTTTAAACATTTAATAAACATTTTGTGTTTAGTATTTATGTATTTTAAACCCAGCCGTGCCTTTACAACCTCCAGACTACATTCACCAACGGCGCCGATTTTCAAAGAGAACATAACTCCTCCAGCTCACCCAGGGGACACCATCCGGCTTCGATTATTTGCTTAACTTCTTTGTATTTAGGGGAAATAAGATTTTTTTAGGTAGAAAAAAAATAGGTACTGTCGTAGTAGTCTCCCAGTGGTTAAAAAAAAAAAAACACCCGACGAAGGTCAAAGGTCAGGTTTAGTGGGATAGGGTGCAAACATTTAATAACTTCCTTTCGGATAACTGGTTGTTGTCCTCTGTTGGTGTTGAGTCTTGGGGGGTGGGTTAGCGCGTCAGGGGGTCATGACTTTTTGGTGGTAGGTCAATGGATGGATTGTCTCCCGTGCGGTAGGTCAGGGTGTCGCGGAGCTCTGTTCTCATGACCGGAGCGGGGGTGCCAGACTTTTAATTGGCGGACACAAAGGGCAGAATGTCCGTGGTGACATATGTAAATAACGGCTAAGTTTAGAATGTATATAATTTTTTTGGACACAATGCCAGGGGAATAACTCGGGTAGTGTTTCTTTTAGACCATTTTTTTTCGTGGGCACTTAAAAATTTCGGGGGGGGGGGGGGGGGCGAATAATTTTTTGGGTGGGGGTAGGCACTGGTAAAAGTATATATATATATATATATATATATATATATATATATATATATATATATATATATATATATATATATATATATATAAAATTATTAAATAAATATAAATAAGTATATATATATATATATATATATATATATATTATATATATATATATATATATATATATATATATATAAATTATATTTTGTTCAGGGGGGGTGCTGTAGGGAATATATAACCGGGAAGGAACTCTGAATTCGGGGGAGACAAAGACGATATTATATGGATGACATCGAACTTAATAAGCAGAAGATCTGAGAAGGATGCAAATTGTTATGAAAAAAATCAGCTGTAGTGCCCCAACCAAACCCTACCTTGAGTTTATAGGATGATGAATTGAAAAAGAGTTGAAAGGTTAAGGTACATAATTGACTTATCACTTATTAAAAAAATTTAACACCCTCTTCCTTCCCCCATTTCATAATTAATTATCGTCAAAAATATTCAGATCCCCCCTCCCCTCACACACACACACATCTTAAAAGGATGCCACACTTCCACCTACCCCCCCCCCCACCACTCATCATTTATGGACAAATCTATGAGTAGTCGATGAGTAGCCTAGACGCTGAATAGCAAAAAAAAAAAAATTTACAAACACAACTCCATATTTAAATGGTGCTTATATTTTTACAACACATTATTCACTTTTTCCAAGCTTTTATTTAACTTGCTTCCTCTGTCGTCATAGATCAAAATTGTCGAGCGAAATTTCGAGCACTTCTAATCGACCGATTTGTTTCAAACTTGGTACGTGGGTCAAGCCCCGATGACATGGAAATCTGACATCTAATTTGAATTAACTGGATGACTAATTAATGTTTCCTGAATTAATTCATTTTAGTTCACATTCATTAATTTCAGTTTCTGTATTTAAGATAGGAATCTAGGCTTCGCAGTGAAATAGGAACTTGATTGGTGAGGGAGTGTGTGTGTGGGGTGAGGAGGGGTTGAGTACTATATGTATTAAGAAAACAATATTGCTAAATATACTACTACACGAAGGGACAATGTCATACCTGATCATCACTTGTAAAGAATAACGACCCCTCCCGTTGCTACTAGATATATTTCAACTTCTATAATTTGTGATACCACTTTCTAGAACTAGGAATAAAATGTGTGCTTCACAACCTTTCTCCCAGCTTATACAACACGTAGCTCATACTCTCTAGCACTGGACCACCCCCATCCCACACCCTACCCCACCCCCTTTCGAATTAGATGCGTGACGTTATTTTAGGAACGACACTCTACTGTTAATGTAACTTTAAATCAAAACCTTAATGAAACCGGCTAGACCACCAATATCGGAAATGACAGTCATGTGGGGATAGCACTAAAATTAGGAAAGTAGAGTTGCGTAATGAAATGATCATAAGAGGTGTATCGTATTGTTGAACAATATATAGGGTATCGTAATGAAATTATGTTTTTGTCAGTATCGTACTGAAATAAGCATAAGAGGGGTATCGTACTGTTCAGCATTATAAAGGGTATCGTAATGAAATTATCTTTTCGTTGGGTATCGTAGTAAAATAATCATAAGTGATGTATAGTCATAATTAACTAGGGTATCGTAATGTAAAAATTATTACCTGGGGTATCGTACAGAAATTATCATGGGGTAGGGTATCGTAATAAAATAATCATTACGTATGGTATTGTACTAAAAGTATCATTATGTAATTGCGGTGCTAAAATCATTAGTATGTACAGTATCGTAATGCATTATTCATTACTTTGGGCATCGTACTAAAATTTTTATGAAAAAGGGTATCGCCAATGAAATCATCTTGAAGAGTATCGTAATGAAATTAGTATTACGTCGATGTATTGCACTGAAATTATCACGAGCTGAGGTATCGAATAATCATGCTGTTGGGTATCGTAGTGAATTAATCATTACGTTTGGTATCGATACTGATAACTTCACTAGAAAATAGATCGTCGAGAAACCGTCTTGACTGACAAACACACAACTATCAAAGCAACCGTTACGGTACAATTCGATACAAACCACATTTGTTTTACGGATAAGCCAGGGCATGGGCAGAATGTGCCCATGTGTTCGATCCTGCCAGCGCTCATCGCTGGTGGGCATCGAATTACCGGACCGGCGTCTGCTCAATGTCTTGTCCGTGGCTCAACAAATAATAAACCCGATGTCTAATGTTACGGGAAGTTGTGTGGGAAATCGTTAGATGCTAAATATACGGGAATACAATGCTGTGCTAAATATACGGGAATAAAATGCTGTGCTAAATATACGGGAATACGAAGTTGTGCTAAATATACGGGAATACAATGATATGCTAAATATACGGGAATACGATGCTGTGCTAAATATACGGGAATATGATGCTGTGCTAAATATACGGGAATACGATAAGATGCTAAATTTACGGAAATACAAAGTTGTGCTAAATATACGGAAATACGAAGTTGTACTAAATATACGGGAATAAGATGTTGAAATATACGGAAAAACAAAGTTGTGCTAAATATACCCTACGATGCTAAATATATGGAAATACAATGCTGTGCTAAATATACGGAAATACGAAGTTGTGCTAAATATACGGAAATACGAAGTTGTGCTAAATATACGGAAATACGAAGTTGTGCTAAGTAAAACGGGATACTTTACTGTGCTAAATATAGGGAAATACGAAGTTGTGCTAATTACACGGGAATACGAAGTTGTGCTAAGTAAAACGGGATACTTTACTGTGCTAAATACATGCAATATACTCCGTTTGTATTAATGAACTTATTCTCATTCTAACTCCATAAACCTAACATAATCCAAACCATTTGTTTTTTATAGTCGCTCTAACCCCATTTATCAAACTACCTAATTTCATCCAATTAGTACACATCTTTGATAACCACACCATAATTACCAAAATTAAATTACTTCCGTCAAGCAAATATATTACCCAGATCTCCACCTCCTCATTACATACCCTAGATTAGATCTAAATATAGCATCCATCCATCCACTGGCTAGGCCGGAAATCCACCCACTCACGCCATCAAGGTCGCACTGCACGTGTTAACTCACCCTGAGCTCCATTCATAAACACGCACCGGGCCCTGGATGCCTTCTCCGTCAGACAGTTGTTAAGTGCGCAGTTAAGCTCCTTCGGGTCGACTCTGAGTTAAGCTCCGTCTGAGGTTCTGAGTTGAGATACGTCTGGGGTGAGCCGGCCGGTTTTGAGTTGATGGTGCCTGATAATTTCATCTGGGACCTTGATGGTACCCGATCATTTTATCTGGGACTTTGATGGTACCCGATTATTTCATCTGGGACCTTGATGGTACCCGATCATTTCATCTGGGACCTTGATGGTACCCGATCATTTTATCTGGGACTTTGATGGTACCCGATTATTTCATTTGGGACCTTGATGGTACCCGATCATTTCATCTGGGACCTTGATGGTACCCGATCATTTCATCTGGGACCTTGATGGTACCCGATCATTTCATCTGGGCCTTTATTCTTTTTTTTATTTGTGGGGGTGGGGTTGAGTGGGGGTGGTGGGGGTTGATTCGTCTAAACCTTTTCGAATCTATATCGCTGTTTGGGTTATATTTAAGTCAAAATAAGAATTAAAGAGTCGACGTTAAATTAGGATTAGGATTAAGTTTAAAATTAAGATACAGATTGGGGTAATATTTAGGCTAAGGATTAAAATTTGCTTTATGGACAGGGTAAAGTTACAGGTTATGATAATCGTTCCATTAAAGGTTGTAATTAGTTCGACATAACCCGACCAGAATGCATTACCTATGTGGAGGCCAACTAGTTGTGGCCCAGACATTTCCATTACAATCCATGTATTTCTGACTAAACTCTGTGAAATGTTAAATCTATTGTTTTCCTGTGGCTTTGTTACAAGTCCTTCTCGCGTTATTGTAACGTGAGAACGATTTCTGTACAGGAGAAATGTAAAAAAATGCATATTTTTCTTATAGTATTTCATCACGGTTAGGTGTGTTCACAAAGCTTAAGAACTTATGCAGGTGTACTGAAATATCTACACGAGAATTACACGGTGTGTATGCTAGTTTAATGCTGTCGTTCCGCCATTTAAATAATGCTGTTGTACCACCAATAGGTAAATGCTGCTGTACCACCATCAGGTAAATGCTGGTGCGCCACCATTGCGTAAATGCTGCTGTTAAACCATCAAATATCGATGTTTCCCCACCATCAGAATAATGCTGTTGTTCCACCATCAGAATAATGCTGTTGTTCCACCGTCAGAATAATCCTGTTGTTCCACCATCAGAATAATGATGTTGTTCCACCATCAAAAAATGATGTCGTTCCACCATCAAATAATGCTGTTGTTCCACTTCTTAGGTTTAAATAAGAGACCCATCAACCAGCTCAACATAAAATCAGCATTAAGTCAAGATCTGCTCCAAGTCTAGTTCTCAATTCTCTGCTAATTGAAATCTCTGTTCTTCTAGCACTTGAAATATCTGAAGCTTTATTAATATTTTGTCTGTGTTCAAATTTCGTGTTTAATTTGTTTGTTTTTTTTTGTTTTCTTTTTAAATAATTTTTATAACATAATGAGCTAGCCTTTTTAAATACAATTTTGATTAGAACTCAAGTTTTGAAAAATGTATTCTTATAGCTAACAGTCTAGAATTTCAGGGTGCATAATTTCAACACTAAAACTGATTGATTTAACCGAGTTTCTTGTCTTTATTTTTTTTTCAGAATTTTTTTTCGAGAATTAATCTCTTAAATGTTGCAGAACTTGTATTTTTTTTCTTGGCAATTTAACAGATAGCAGCAGACGTGGCTGAACAACAAACATCCACCCTTACAACAGGTGCGTCAGGTAGGAGAGGAGGTGGAGAGGGGTGAGGAGAGGAGAGGGGGGGGTGGGGTGCCAGGTTTAGAAAAAATAACCACGCTGACTTAGGGTATGAGTACAATTAATACGTTATGCCAGAACGTCAGGAAAACCACAGTAGAGTTAAGTACAGGCGCAGACTGTGTGTAAAGCCTGCAATTTAGGTTGTTTGGGAGATAGGGAGGGGGGTGTTATGAGTTGGTTTTAGTTAATTAATTGCTCGTGGTCTGATCAGTGTCGGCCTGTGTGTGGGGCCAGGTAGGGGAGAAGCCGGTATATATGTATATATATATATATATATATATATATATATTCCCACGTTTT
The DNA here is from genome assembly GCF_028476545.2 of Physella acuta. NCBI lineage: Eukaryota > Metazoa > Mollusca > Gastropoda > Physidae > Physella > Physella acuta. The sequence continues at coordinate 1,588,609 of NW_026732575.1, forward strand.
CTTTAACTTGCTTTCTCTGTTTGTTTGTCTTTCCAATCAAATCTTGCGATCGAAATTTCTGGCACTTCCCAGTTAGCTAGCGCGCTGAAATTTTCAGGGAAGCTTTCTTTTGGATGACCATTGAATATTCAATTGTTATTATTACTAAATTGATCAATGGAAACATTTTATTGAGCATTTTAGACCGCTATATAATCTATATATATAATTATCCTCTGCTAGCCATTAGAAAAAAAACCAGCGACGCGTACCTCGCGCGCAGTGAAGCGAACGATCACATGTCGCCACAGGCTTAGGGGCAGAGAATTTAGCTTGAACCGAGTTTAAACTTACAGGAGGTAGGCCAGTTTGGGGGAGACGATATGGTCGAGTGGTTGGGCACACGATTGCTAACCCACTCGACACGGGTTCAAATCTATGTGTTCTAGTCAGTAACGTATACAAACAACGTGTTTTTTACGAGTTGTCTTTTTACGAGTTGTCTTTTTACGAGTTGTCTTCGTTTACCCAAAAAAAGTGAAAAGATAAAATCGATAGCAAGATTTTAATGCAAACAAACAGACAAAGACTAAAAAGTAGAAAATAATAATCATTAAAAAAGTTTTAAAAAACCCACGTTTTCTGATTGAACTAAAAAGTAGAAAATAAATGCTATAGGCCCTACATCACAATAATGCAAGCGATCACTCTACTATAAGCGAGCAAAAACGTGGGGCGCCGTGATTTTCTTACAGTTTCTAATACTGTTGACTCTCTACAAGCTCCCTAATAAAAGTCAATAGTATTATCTAATCAATAGTAATATAACTTTTACTTCGGCGCCCCACGTTTTTGATCGCTTATAGTAGAGTGATCGCTTGCATTATTGTGATGTAGGGCCTATAGCATTTATTTTCTACTTTTTAGTTCAATCAGAAAACGTGGGTTTTTTAAAACTTTTTTAATGATTATTATATATATATAGGCTTATATATAGTCATACTTTTAGTCATATATAGTCATGTAAGCATGTACAGAAATATATATATATATATATATATATATATATATATATATATATATATATATATATATATATATATATATATAGGCGTTTATATAGGTTTATTTATATGCATATATTTAGTTACATATAGTCATATACATATATATAAATAAACGTATATATATATATATATATATATATATATATATATATATATATATATATATATATATATATATATATATATATATATACTTACAGAAATATATACATATTACTGCTAAGTGTGTTATGTGTGTAGTAGTAAATTAGGCTAAAATGACATTTATGTTTGCTTTCCAATGTTTCTCTTGGTGTGACTCCAGTTGTTAGTGTGATTTTAATTACCTTTAATTTGTGGTAGTTAAACAATTTAATTATAATTATTTACCACCTTTTCTGCTTATGTCACATTAGACTTGTCTCATGCAATGAATCGTTCTAAAAAAGCTTGCATACGCAATACAGAAACGTAAGAATTAGGCAATCGAATTCTGCATACTAAAAGATGGGACTTAAATCAGACTTTTGGATTACCTTGTTAGACATGAAAACAAAAAAAAAATTGCTAGACTTGATTGTGTTTTTATCTGGCTTTGTCTGCTATTCCCTCCCTCCCCCCCCCCTCCCCCCCCCCCTCCCCACTACAAAAAAATGCAATCCTTGAATACATCGACAGAAACCTGATTGCAGTGTGTATACAATATGTCGAACTGTTAAAAATTTGCACTTGATTACCTCTTCTGGTTTTTACGTATTTTGTTCCATTAATTGTTTGTCTAGAATTTTTTGTTTTCATTTTACTGCAACATCCGGTAATTAGAGTTACGGTTTTTATGATTTTATTTATCAACGCATACACACGTAGGGATGATTGAGGTATTGACTGTTTTTAATCTAGACATTATCCAGAATAATTTGATGAAGTTTATTTTAACATTCTGCTTTACTCACAACACACACTCAACATAACATAATATATATATATATATATATATATATATATATATATATATACATATATATATATATATATATGTATGTATTCATTGCCGAGTGAAAGAAAAATAGTATCTCCGGCTTACATTATTGACATAAGAAACTGTACTTTGTACTGTTGATTAATTGATTGAAAAATACGTAGGCTACCTCCCTTCTGAATTTACGACCTGTCAAATCAAGTACACCGAGCTAATTCTATTTCCATCACTCAATGCATACTCCTTGTATAGAACCTCACAAACTAACCTTTGCTTAAACCACACAAACCTATCTATTTTAATGGTTCCTTAGCTTCTAGCAGAATAACTTGTAAATAATAAATCAGCACTAAAATAAATAAACAACTGTTCTTCAATAAAATAAATCCGTATACGCTATCTCCATGCTTTCTCTACCATAACTCCCCATCCTCATCCTCCACACACAATTTCCTCCCTCCCCTCCCTCCCCCCACCTTTCGCCATTCAAGTCTACCCTACTCTGGCTCGATGCCAAGCGGTAATACAGGGGTAAACTAAAGGGGAATGTGCCACTTGTTTTTTTCATTGCTTCTCTCCTCTTTCCCTTCATAACACTCGTGCATTTTCTTCTGTTTACCTCTATATCATTTTTTTTCTATACATCCCTATATCATTCTGTACATCCCTATATCATTCTCTTCTGTACATCCCTATATCATTTTCATCTGTACATCCCTATATCATTCTGTACATCCCTATATCATTCTCTTCTGTACATCCCTATATCATTTTCATCTGTACATCCCTATATCATTCTCTTCTGTACATCCCTATATCATTCTCTTCTGTACATCCCTATATCATTTTATTCTTTATATCCCTACATACACATACAGATATATATATATATATATATACATATATATATATGTATATATATATATGTATATATATATATATATATATATATATATATATATATATATATATATATATATATATATACCGAATTATGGAGCTTTTTTCTATACCTATGCCACTACGTACATAAGGCAAAACGAGCAGAGAAAAATTGAATTTTTTTTAAACTTGAGTGCAAATGTATTGATAACAGTTTTAACAAATCCAGGCCTCGTACTTTTACGTTTAGCTTTGAGAAATGCCACATCAATTTAGATGTTAAATGTTAAATGTAGTCACTTGACATTTCGTGATTGTTTTGTTTACATTTAGTTAGCTTAGATTATTGTTTATATATCAGTTTGTTTTATTACTTTTTTACTAATTTATTAATATAAATGTTAAATAGCAGTAATTTATAAAAGGCAATAAAAAAGATGAATATGTAATATGGCAGTATTTTATGAAAGTATCGATTCTGTCTCATAGCCGCGGGAAAAATCCGATTTTTTCTGAAGATATTCTATCAGGTAACGTATTGTTTATACAACCAATTCAGTCTAACGTAAATTGACATGACGAAGTAGATAAAACATGAAGAAAGTTGTAAACAACTTTATCCTGTATCATGGCGGGGTTAGTGTAGCACAGTGACAAGAAGCCAAATGGTTTTAATCATGTACAGGAGTGCAGACAAGTGCTCAATAAACTACTTGTTGGTTCTACAATTACTCACCGTTCTTCAACCACTCACCTTATAGTTCCCCAACCACTCAACGTTCCCCAACCACTCACCTTCTCCAACCACTCACCTTATAGTTCCCCAACCACTCATCGTTCCCCAACCACTCACCTTATAGTTTCCCAAAAACTCACCTTATAGTTCCCCAACCACTCACCGTTCCCCAACCACTCACTGTTCGCCTACCACTCACTGTTCCCCCAACCACTCACTATTCCCCTAACCACTCACAGTTTCCCAACCATTAACTTTATAGCCCCCAACCACTCACCGTTCCTCAGCCAAACACATACCTTTCTACAACCCCTCGCTTTAGTCCACCTACCATACACAGTTTCCCAACCACTTCCCCAACCACTCCCCTTATAGTTCCCCAACCACTCACCTTATAGTTCCCCAACCACTCACCTTATAGTTCCCCAACCACTCACCTTATAGTTCCCCAACCACTCATCTTATAGTTCCCCAACCACTCACATTATAGTTCCCCAACCACTCACCTTATAGTTCCCCAACCACTCCCCTTATAGTTCCCCAACCACTCCCCTTATAGTTCCCCAACCACTCCCCTTATAGTTCCCCAACCACTCCCCTTATAGTTCCCCAACCACTCACCTTATAGTTCCCCAACCACTCACCTTATAGTTCCCCAACCACTCCCCTTATAGTTCCCCAACCACTCACCTTATAGTTCCCCAACCACTCCCCTTATAGTTCCCCAACCACTCACCTTATAGTTCCCCAACCACTCACCTTATAGTTCCCCAACCACTCACCTTATAGTTCCCCAACCACTCCCCTTATAGTTCCCCAACCACTCCCCTTATAGTTCCCCAACCACTCACCTTATAGTTCCCCAACCACTCCCCTTATAGTTCCCCAACCACTCCCCTTATAGATCCCCAACCACTCACCTTATAGTTCCCCAACCACTCCCCTTATAGTTCCCCAACCACTCACCTTATAGTTCCCCAACCACTCCCCTTATAGTTCCCCAACCACTCCCCTTATAGTTCCCCAACCACTCACCTTATAGTTCCCCAACCACTCCCCTTATAGTTCCCCAACCACTCCCCTTATAGTTCCCCAACCAATCACCTTATAGTTCCCCAACCACTCACCTTATAGTTCCCCAACCACCCACCTTATAGTTCCCCAACCACACACCTTAAAGTTCCCCAACCACTCGCATTATATTTCCCCAACCACACACCTTATAGTTCCCCAACCACTCCCCTTATAGTTCCCCAACCACCCACCTTATAGTTCCCCAACCACTCCCCTTATAGTTCCCCAACCACTCACCTTATAGTTCCCCAACCACTCCCCTTATAGTTCCCCAACCACTCCCCTTATAGTTCCCCAACCACTCACCTTATAGTTCCCCAACCACTCCCCCTATAGTTCCCCAACCACTCACCTTATAGTTCCCCAACCACTCACCTTATAGTTCCCCAACCACTCACCTCTCTCCAACCACTCACCTTATAGTTCCCCAACCACTCGCATTATAGTTCCCCAATCACTTACCTTATAGTTCCCCAACCACTCACCTTATAGTTCCCCAACCACTCACCTCTCTCCAACCACTCACCTTATAGTTCCCCAACCACTCACCTCTCTCCAACCACTCACCTTATAGTTCCCCAACCACTCACCTTATAGTTCCCCAACCACTCACCTCTCTCCAACCACTCACCTTATAGTTCCCCAACCACTCGCATTATAGTTCCCCAACCACTCACCTTATAGTTCCCCAATCACTTACCTTATAGTTCCCCAACCACTCACCTTATAGTTCCCCAACCACTCGCATTATAGTTCCCCAATCACTTACCTTATAGTTCCCCAACCAATCACCTTATAGTTCTTTCCCAACCACTCACCTTATAGTTCCCCACCCACCCACCATATAGTTCTACAACCACTCACCATATAGTTCCACAACCACTCACTTTATAGGTCCCCACCGACTCACATTTTAGTTCCCCACCCACTTACCAAACCCTCTACCTATCTACTCACCTAAAATACCTGTACGTGTTTTGTATACCATGTTATTTCTATCAGCAATATCGTCATCACGGGCTCCCCTTCACCTAAACCATGTCTTGCTAATCTAATTTTCTAACCCCATCCCTCGTCACGTTTTATTTCCCCGCCACTTTTCTATTTACGTTGCTTGTTTACTTTCTTAAATATTCAGACGTTTTTACTTTTACTTTTACACGCAGCTCACAGCACACCTCGAAACACACCTCACAACACAAATAACGACATACCTAACAACACATTTCATAGCACACTTTAGAGCACACCTCTAAACACACATCACAACATACGTCAGGACACACATCAGAACACACCTTTTAAACACACCGCACAACAAACAAACACACAACAACACAGAGAAAAATACCACTTTTCTTGGACAACTTCATGACACCACCGACACACTTTACTGAGTACACCCTTGACCTACTAACCCTTGACCTTTACAACGTAACGTAAACACTACAACCAATGAAATTCCCAATCCACTGTAATCCAAAACTACAATCAATTGGTTGTTTTTTCTAGACATTTTTCCCGGCGGGGGGGGGGGGGGGGGAATTTAAAATTTTGTGGTGGATGGTTACTTTTATTTTCTGTGGGCCGGGGGGGGGGGGGATATCGGACTGTGCTTAAGTGCTCCCACCCAAAAGAGATGCCTAAAAAATTCTTAAAAACAATATTTTATCTTAAGAAGTAAAGTTCTTCACACTTTTGAGCAAAATCTGCTTCAAGCTCAGTTCTTTTGTCTGGATCGATTAAATAAGGTTCGTTTTAAAATTAATCGAGTATCATAAGTCAATTACAGAACAGCTTCAATATGAACGTCGTTAAACTGAAAACACCAGTTCTAAAACCACATAACCATCAACCCTTTTTTAAACAAATATCAGTCATTTTGTAAAATTCCTCAAAGAAAATCTCAACCACAACAACGAGAAAAAAATACATCTCTCTGTTTCTATGACAACTCATAAAGGAGCGGCCTCTTCTGTAAGTCAAGAACCAAGAACCTTAACCACAATTAAACAACCAGGCCATCAAAACGATTGATGGGAGATCAAGTGACCTCCCTTCTAGCTCAATAGCCTTAGGAAGAATATCGTTGTCCTATTGATCTGCTTAATTTCCTGGAGGTCTGGAACTATAAGGTGCTGGGTGTTTTTGGTGTTTTAGTGTCAGGTGTAGGACACTTGTGATATGGGATCACTTGTTTAATATGTGGTGTGTGTCTTGCTGTCTTATGGAATTGTATGCTCGAACAAGTTGAGTTTACAACTGAAATTAAAACAATTGGTGTTCACTTCAAGAAATCTGGAGTTAACACACGTGGCAACAACACACCTGAGGTCAACACATCAAGAGTTTACACGTTTAAAGTCAACACATCAAGGGTCGATAAACCTCAACTTAACACACCTAGATTCTACACACCAGGAGCTGACACACAGAGAGTCTACACAACAAGAGTCGACACACCTACAGGTAACACCCATTGATACAACACCACAAGTCGACACACCATGGAAGTAAAACACATCCACCATTACATGTTGTCAACACATCAAGAGTCGACACACTTGAAATCAAGACATCAAGATTCGACATGCCTGCAGTTAACCCACCTAGAGACAACATACCAACTCGACAAACCATGGATGTAAAACACCTCCACCATTACTTCTGTCCAAGTAAGCGTCTTGTATTTAAATATTTTTAATTTTCTCTAAATATAGATCAACGTGTCTCATACACTATCCTTCACATTTTACTAAATTCTAAAATTCACTAATTTCTAAATTTTTTGTGACGAAGATTTTTAGTTCTAAGCCTTTCAAGCTAATGACCTCATATGAAACGGTTATCCATCTAATATGATAACGAGATTTGATACTAAGGAAAAGCCTTTTATTGTATCTTATATTTCTTTTTTGGCCTTTATCCGAAAGGCATGCACTCGTAAATTTATAAATAATTTATTGGTTTTCTTATCATTTGAAAATAAGTGCATTACACATTTTTAACATCTAATTAGGCCGAATTTGTTTACTGTGTTCACGAATACTAAACAACCTAGCAGTAGCATACAAATATATTCTGCGTACGTTTTTTTAATATAAATAATGCCAGTGAGTACATTGGCACGTGTACACGTGCAGAGCATGTCAGATAAAGTATCCCCTCCCCCCTTTCTCTTTATCTTGTCCGAAAATTTAAAAAATCGAGTTCAAAAATTGTACCCTTTAGGCCTACCTGCCTAGTTTTGCAAGTTTTTTTTCCCTACCTTTATCCCTGTTAAAGCAACCGAATAAGTATGATAATGTAAAAGAATAATTTTTTTTTTAAACTTCTGATGAATTACATTTTTGACAATCAACGGATTAGGGTTATATTTTTTTAGTTCAACAACTACGCAAATTTATAGGTCTACTTTCATTATCTTTTTTTTTTTTTTTTTTGAAAATTTTAAAATTCCCCGAATCTATGTTCTGATGTTTATCACACTCCTATAGGAAAAGCCATGGAGAAAAAAACCCATAAATTCTAGAACCTCCAATATTTTCCCCGCCAATTCAAAATGCCCATGTATTAATGTTTACGAAGCAGGCGTTGCCAAGGTTGGGCTGACCCACTGAACAGGTAAAAGGCGCGTGCGTGCTGACTGCTCACTTTTAGACACAGGTGGGTCAAGTTTTCTTCCTCTGTGGGTTGTTTTTTTTTCTACCCTGGCATATGCACGTGCTTGCTGGTGGTTATATCGGGGAGGTGGTGGGGAATACAGGGATTGCCAGTACTCACCGAGATCCGTTTTCTTAAACATGCACACTCGTTCTGAATACACTCACACGATCTTCGTCTATACTCATATACACCCTCCACCTATACACACACAGCCTCCACTTACACACATACACCCTCCAGCCATACTAACATACTTTGCACCGACACACACCTTCACACTCACAAACACTCTCATCCATACCAACATAACCCTCATCCATACACTCACACACCTTCATCCATACATACCCACAAACTCCTCCATACTCCCACACACCCTCCTCCATACTCATACATACACTCATTCATACCAACACACACACACACTCCTCCACACATACCCACACACACACCAACATCCATACTAACACACAACCTCCTCAATACTCACACACCCTCATCCATACTCATACACACACTCCTTCATAGTCACACACACACTCCTCCACACATACCCACACAAACACAACTTCCTTACCCATACACACCCTCCTTCATACTCACAAAACCCTTCCCCATATTCATACACCTTTCACCCCAACACACACACCTCCATATTCCCCTTATTTACTTTACCCCCATCCCATACTCATCCTCCCCCATCCATACCCCCCCCCCCCCCCACCTCTCTAGCACCTGGAAACCTTAACCTTTGCCTCTACTTTCTCAACACCCTACCTACCCATTTACTTAATTAACCTACAAATCAGCATTAACGCATAAACTAGGTCACCCATGTCTTCCCGCCAAAATATCCACACCCCCCACCTCCTGGTATTCGTGACCACTGGAATACGGTAGTCACGTGAATTTTTACTCACGTTTAAAAAAAATACCTCCATGGTAGAAAAAAAATAACTTGCTCTACCAAACCACTGTACTCAACCATTACCTGGCAAAAGGTAAAAGACGGAATCTCACCCTGATGAAAAGTTTTGTCTGTTTTATAGTCCAACTGATGTGGGTGGTGTCTTATTTTAGTTCTAAAAACAGTCATGTATTCAGGATGGGCTTAGTTCAATGGTTGAAGCTGTCGGCAATAAAAGTGGTTTTCAAAGAGATGAAATGAAATCAGATATTTGCGTTGGTGTGATATGAAGGCGAGAAAAAAAAAAATAATAAAATACTTTTCTTATTTTATTTTTAAATCAGACGCATTTTATTTGATTAAATATAAATTGAGGTTTACTCTTGCTAAAAAGAAGTCTATCTGGCTTAAAATAAAACTTCAATTGTCGGTACATTTCTTGTTTTAATAGACTAACCCGAAAGTCGTGGGTTCGGATCTCAGTCTAGACTAGAGTTACCCAGCTGTGATAGGTACCTAACTCATCTTAGGGAAAGTAAAGCCGGATGGGTGTAGTACTGACCACACTAACCCTTCATACGCTGAGTTCAAGAAACATTATGAACTATGCTCTCGATCATTAAGCTTAAAAGGGAAATTTTACTTACGGTTGCAAGTGTATAACTGTGTTACTTATTGTTGCGGGTGTATGATTGTGTTACTTATTGTTGCGGGTGTATGATTGTGTTACTTATTGTTGCGGGTGTATGATTGTGTTACTTATTGTTTCACGAGTATTAGTGTGTGATAAGTAATAAACCCAAGGCGTTTTAAATACGAACGAACTAGCCTATCTAGGCTGAGTGATTCAGGGAAATATCTCATTCACAAACCCGGGGACTCAAACGAGTGTATTGTGAGTGTTCAACTGTGTATCTTACCATTTATGATGTATACAACTGTATCTGTATACTTCTAAAACAGGATAATCTTAACATTATTTTAGAATTCATTTAAATACCGGTCTTACTGATAGGAGTATTAAAAACCAATGGCACCATTTGTGATGTATACAACTTTATTTGTTTGTATGCTTATAAATCAGAATAAATCTTAATGATGTTACACATTTTATTTAAAAGATGTTTTTTGCTGATCAGAGTATACAAAAACTAAACTATAAACCCTGAATATAGATTTATAAACGAACGTAATGCACGTATTATGCACACATTGTCCCTTTGCTTAAAAAACGAGTTTTTGATGCCTGGTTAAGCAGCGTTTCTTTGAATCCCAGATTTACGGCGCCAAACTTCCGTATCTCTAACCGGATATCACGCTATGACCGGAAATGCGATGTGAACAAGCCTTTTCCCTTTTACTGGCTATCGATCCACCTTAAAACGCCATATTGATTTGGAACATTCTCATTTAGGAGTAGACAACAACGATTTCTATTTATGTGAGGTAAAGATAAGTCAATGTTGGGATTCACAGTGGTGTACTGCAAAGTCTCGTAATGCCTAGCGTATCTACTTTGAATTTTTTCGTTTTGATGTTTTTTAATTTATTTTTGCGCGTTTCCGAATTAGAAAGTTTTAAATTTCAAACGTTTCTGAATAAGAACTTTTTTGCTCTCGAACTTTTCTGATTTAGTATGAATGGGGTTAGTTTCGGATTAAGTAGGATGTTAATGTTTGGGATGGGACTGCGTGGCGTAGCGGTTAAGTACTAGACTGCCAACCCGAAAGTCTCCAGTTCGAATCCGGGTTCAAGTCAGTAGAACGTCCCCGAGTTTACCCAGGTCTGAAGGGTCTTAGACTCACGTTAGGGAAAGTAAAGGCGTCTTCGCATAGCGTTGATCACACTCTCTCTTCATATGCTAAGGTCACAGAAACAGGCGAACTCTACTTCCGTTGCACCATGGACTGTCAGGTTCGAAAAGTGAATTTTTTAATGTTTCGGACTACGAACGTTTCGGACTACGGACATCCGGATAATATTTTTTTTAAAGACAGCAGCTTCAAATAATATACTCTAAAAATATATATATTGAATAGCTAGAGGCCATGCATTGTTGAAGAAATACAAATACAATTATAAAACTCAAGTGCAATTATGAATAACTACCAAATGTAACATTTTTACAACTAAACATGAACACTGGAATTATCAGGGATTTGATGAAAAGATAAATAGCAAAGCAAGACTCTTAACTGCACTAATTAACAAGTGCGCATTAGTAAACTTCATCATTATATTTTTGATCAAATTGTCTTTTAATTAATCAAACACGCATTTAAATTACGTCTGATAAATACAGTTTTATACAATCTGTTTCGTTTTCTTTTTTATTGTTTCCTGATCCAACTTTTCTGTCTGCCATCATTATTATCGAGGTCATCACATCCGGGAATTCCCAGTACGCAGGTAATCTATTTTTAGACGCACAATCTGCGCAAAAACTGTCCGCTCTATCCTGCGAGTGTCTGTATCATCTCCAACAGCTTCCGTCTAACCTCTTAGGGAAGAGTGTTTGTCTTAGTGGTTTTCAAAGCGATGAGGCGCATCTATATGTCTAGCTACCGTCCGTTTATATATCCGCCAATTTCTTTTAAAGAATTCGATAACATTTAACCAGAAACCAAGTTTTATTGATCCAAGAGTCTATACGTCCAATTGTCCATCCATTAATCCATCCATCCATCCATCCATTCATCCATCCATCCATCCATCCGTCCATCCGTCCATCCGTCCATCCGTCCATCCGTCCATCCGTCCATCCGTCCATCCGTCCATCCGTCCATCCGTCCATCCGTCCATCCGTCCATCCGTCCATCCGTCCATCCGTCCATCCGTCCATCCGTCCATCCGTCTACATATCCATCCATCTACCCATCCACCTATTCAATCACCATTATATCCATATATTCCCTCACGTATAAAAAAACCAACATCATCTCCTTGTCTAAAATTATGCGAAACTTAAAACCCGTATTTATTTTCCACGTGGCAAATCCCATAAAAAACAAAACCAGTTTTGTTTTACGTACCATTCTAACTGCGCAAAGCTCACATAAATAAAAAAGTATAGATTTTCTTCCGCAAGAAAATCTTCAAGTGATACTAGAATCTACCACCAAGTGCTACTTAGATCTAGACAGATATAAATATCGTATTATGTATTTCGTTAGGAGTTTGATATGATCCAGATTACAAGGTAAAGCTAGACTGAGGATGGGATGCTCTCTTTAGTGTTAGATAAAACATTAGGCTAGACAGAGGATGGAATACTCTCTCTAGTATTGGATACATTAGCAGGCTAGGCAGAGGATGGAATGCTCTCTTTAGTGTTGGATAAGATATGAGGCTAGACAGAGGATTTATACTTTATTTATAGCAAAAATTGTTTAAAAAAAACATTTACTCTAAAAGACGTCAAAATCTATCAATTTCCTTAAAAGTATTTATGTTATTTTAGTTTCACATATTAACTTTGCGCATTTTAAAAATATTTTCTATGAGAGACTAATGCATGTAAAAAGGAATATGAAATACTTCTGCCAAAGCTGAACCTTCATCTCGTTTTCCCCATTTTTTACTTTGCGAAGGTTGATTACAAACAGATCGCACTCTTGTGCAATTTGATCAAATAACTCATTAGGGAAAATAAGCTACCCTCGTTTGCTTCAGGGCTGACCTAATCCACGTTTAACAATTTAAAGCATTCACTCTAACACGCTAAAACTAAGCCATATAAACCTAAACCTACGCTGCTCGTATACAATCCAGTCCATCACCCTAATCCCTAGCATAAACCGAAAACGTAAAGCATACATGGCTAAACCTAACTCAGCTTCGCTAACTATAGTAGATCGGTTGCCTATGGTCACAATCTGACAGACAATAGAATAATAGATCCTCGTTGAGTTAAGTATGTGGACTGGGGCTGATGGGTAATTTGTATATCATATTTATCTACAAGCCAGGATTATGTATATATATATATATATATATATATATATATATATATATATATATATATATATATATATATATATTTAAATGCATGCGTATGTGTGTTTATGTGTTTATGTATGTGTGTGTTCGTGGGTGTGTGTGTGTGTGTTACTACGTGTGATTATATCTGTGTGTGCGTGAGTGTATTTCTCTTTATGTATGTATATATACAATACATAGCTTAGTACAATGTATACTGCCCTACTTTTAGAAATAATATAACAACAATTGACATACTTCTCTATTTATGCCACTGCTGTAATTATGATGTAATTTGAATTAACTAAAAAAAAAAGACAAAATCACTTACCTTTAATGTATTGATCAGATAATCGAATCCCCGTCCTTTGCGTCGAAAAATCGGGATATCGATCACTGAATTAGACCTGATTCCTCTCGAAAGATGTTTTACAAATCGAAAATCTGCTTACAATTGTTGCGTATGTTCTTCTATTGTTTTCTCCAGTTTATCAATAGAACAAAATAGTTCTGCCATGTAGGTCTTATCTTGTTTTTGTAATCACAAAACGAAAAAAAATATTTCCTAGTTATTCATTTAAAGAACTCAATCCTACTCGTGTCCGAATTTCTGAATTCAAAACAGGAAAAAAAAACACTTCTAGAATTCCAGTGTTGTTGTGGTTGAATTTTTTTCTAAACCCCCATCGAAACGAACCGAACAAATTCTTTTCCCTACTTTTTTCTTCTTTCTTTTAGTTTCTCCTTCGCAAGCTACCTCTATCAAACCTACGCCTTAAAAAGTCCGGTTATCCCCCTTGAGAACTCCTACCTGAAGAGTTGCTTCCCTGCCCCAACTACATTATTTGCACCTCTCTTTCTTCCCTGCGCGGCCGAATTCCCTGAAACGCCTACGTGGAGTCTAGTGCTCACCTACGCAAACTGTATTTTCATCCACACTGCTCTCAATAGAACCCCAGCAATATTTGCGGATTTTTTTTTTACTTACATTCGTCTTCAAAACATTTTTTTTTCATCTCCCTTCATCTTAAAACGGATGAATTTTTTTTTTCTTATCTGTTTTTCTTATCTTAAATATTTGCAATTTCGCGGTTGCTTATTCGCGTAACTCAAGCGAAAATCGCGTAAACATTAAGATATGCGTTTAAAATAATTTAAAATATTTCAGCATCTCAGTGTCGGTATTTTTTTTTCGTTTTAAATTTGTTTAACCCGGTGTGCCATCCAAGGATTCTCTTCACAATAAAGGTGGGGTGGGGGAGGGGTTGTAGGGGGTGCAGGTGGTAGGGTAGGTGGTTAAGTTCTTTTCAAGAGACTGATATAGGATTGGGAGGGGAGGGGGGTAAGTTATCTTCTGGAGACTGATTGAGGAGAAGGGTTAAGCTCTCTTCGGGAGACTGAGGGGGGAGGGGGGGGGGGTAAGTTATTTGCTGGAGACTGAGAGTGGGGGGGGGGGGAAGAATGTGAAAATTGTTTGACCTTAAGCAATGTTTCATCATTTTTTTAAAAAACAGTACCACTGTGTTTATTTTCAAATACATGTTGTAATATTTATGTATACTTTTTCTCGTTGTTCTGACAGAGATTCCAGACATGCTAGGTCAGGTGAGGAAACACACGGTGTCGTCTCTCCCCCCCCCCCCCCCCCTTCCCTCCCCTATCCTCCAACGATAACATTTATGATATACTAAAAATAAAGTCAATTTGGTGTCACCGCCATTATGGTTGTTGTCTTCTGTGCCTAATGATGTATGTAAAGTAATGAGTTATTAAACTAATAGGGAACAGAAGACTTAAAAAAATAAACTTAGTTGTATTTCGTTTTGTTATCACCTGTTGGATGGTGTCAGATGTTTCGGTCCCCACCCCCTCTTCGCTGTAAAACTACTGCCTATACCCTCACCTCACCCCCCCCCTAGGGGAGCTAAGTTTAAGATCACAATCTTCAGTTTAGAAAACTTTTTAAAACACTATCTTTAATACTCAATTAGTTTTTAAAACGATGTCATCTCACCTCGTTCCTAAAACTGTCTTGTACATTTCTTTGGTATTTTTCTCTAGGTTTACTATTAGAGATTCTAGTAAAGTATCCGTTTAGACTATACATTCACTCGCACTCACACAGAAATGATATACTGTTAGAAATGCTAGTAAAGTACCCATTTAGACTAGAGAGCCACTGCCTCTCCAATCAGATCCAATAGGTTTACAATCAGAGTTTCTTCCAGGCATCTCTTCGGGGGTGGGGGGGGGTGTGGGGGTGGGGGGGGGATGCGCCCGAAAAAAGTCTACCGCCCCCCGAACGAAATGGAATTTATATAGAAAATATATACTTTAAACTGTGTCCAGCCCTCCGGAAATTTTAGTCCCCCCCCCCCTCCGAAAATATCAAGTGCCCTCTTCCCCCCCCCCCACCCCCACCCAGGAGAACGAGTCTGCAAGAAACACTGTCTACAATTAGAAATTCTAGTAAAGTACCCAGAATAGAGAGCCATTCACCCCCCCCCCCCCCCCCGCCCCCATCAAATCCAATAGGTTTACAATTAGAAATTCTAGTAAAGTACCCAGTCTAGACAGTCACTCCCCCTTCCGTCCAATAGGTTTACAATTAAAAATTCTAGTAAAGTACCCAGTCTAGACAGTCGCTCCCCCTCCCGTCCAATAGGTTTACAACTAGAAATTCTAGTAAAGTACCCAGTCTAGACAGTCGCTCCCCCTTCCGTCCAATAGGTTTACAACTAGAAATTCTAGTAAAGTACCCAGTCTAGACAGTCGCTCCCCCTTCCGTCCAATAGGTTTACAACTAGAAATTCTAGTAAAGTACCCAGTCTAGACAGTCATTCCCCCTTCCGTCCAATAGGTTTACAACTAGAAATTCTAGTAAAGTACCCAGTCTAGACAGTCATTCCCCCTTCCGTCCAATAGGTTTACAACTAGAAATTCTAGTAAAGTACCCAGTCTAGACAGTCATTCCCCCTTCCGTCCAATAGGTTTACAACTAGAAATTCTAGTAAAGTACCCAGTCTAGACAGTCACTCCCCCTCCTATAGGTTAACAATTAGAAATTCCAGTAAAGTACCCAGTCTAGACAGTCGCTCCCCCTGCCATCCTACCCTCATTCCTCCGCCCACTATTCCATAAAATGTGAAGTCTGACGTTAAAGGGAGACGATTAGTGTTGTTTTTTCCCCTACTTTTTATCTCCACTTGTTAACGTTTCAATTAAGTGATTCTAAATTCGAACAAATTAAGGGTAGACAACTTGAAGTTTCCCCAGTTAATTATTTGTCTCCCCCTCCGCCTTGTTAATCAATAATTATGTTGAAATACCGAAGGATTAGTGATGTGTTTACTTTTTATCCCCCTTTGACTAGTTTCGACAAACGTTATCAAGTGCCCGAAACGAAGAGAAGACGATTTTATCAATTTTTCCTTAAATTTGTTCTCTCCTCCTTATTAGATATTTATTTTAAATTACAATACTCCAAAATCAAACAACTGCTGCCTTGTAGTTTGTTCTTGGTTGGACAAAGGCTATGAAAGCAAATCCAAAAAGAAAAGCTGGCTGAAATCGGAGTCAACGGACTATATGAAGCATAACAAGTTAACATGTAATACTTAATTGTTTTAGAGGAAATCCCTTCCAACACTACAATTAAGCACCAAGAAGAAGAAGAAATACAATTCGACCCTTTGTTAGGAGATATCTAAAAAAAAAAAGTCTACGAAATGTATATTTCATGCTGTATGTAATTATTTTTTTTTAAATTCATGAAATTATTTAAACAGTGAGACAGTGTGGTTGGACGCCAGAGCAGATGACAAATAACGCGTATGTTTCGAGTTCAGATCTCTGACTCGGGTCCGTTTACGTTGTGAGTCACCTCAGCTTTGGTGGGTACCCGACTCACGGTAGGGAAATTGTAGGCAGGTGGGCACACAATCGATATTACTACCCAGTCTATGACGACATCACGGAAACAGAACAGCTCTACTTCACCTTCTCTAGTGACAGGAATTTTTAAAAAAACCGTCACATTTAAAACTGCGAGTTTAAAATAATGAAATAGTCTGTGCGTGAAATGAAAATCGCTAGGGGTGTCGAAATTATTAATGGGGGGAAGGGGTTGGGGGGGGGGGGGTATTTAGTCGTGCGGTCCTATAGCAATTAGCAAGCGTCCATTAACCCAATTACCCAAGGACACCGCAGCTATTCACCAACCTCACGCCGTCACTGTGTCGACGTGACCCACAACATCCAGGTATCGATACTCTTGGGAATCGATACACACCAGACGACTACCATACCGAGGTAAATATAACGTAATATTGAACAGCATGTTTTTTTTTATTTCACACAAAACCGATATAAGGTATCGATATTCACTCATCAATCAACACACCAGCCGACCACCATCTGTTGTGGTAGGTGTATTGTAGTGTAACACACACGACACCTAGATCTAGATCACAGCGCCCTCTACAGTGACACAATAGAACAGGGTTTTGTATTGACTGGGCAAGGGGAGTTAAGCTGTTGGCAAGTTCTGGTTCAAGTTATAAATTATTTATAGAATATAGATCGGACGTATGTATGCATTGAAACACATACCATGTGTTGCAACTACAGCCTGTACTTTTAGGACAGGCGTATAGCGCTGATAGAATAGAAACATATACTTAATAATGCGTGGATATTACACGCATGGAACGAGTGTACTTTTTTTAAACTAATAAACACAGCAAAACAATTCATGGAAGGAAGTTAAAAAAAAAATCCTCTTTAGATCTAGCGAGTTAATTTGTTGCTTAACCTCGGAATATGAAGGGCTAGTGTCGTCAGCACTATGCCCAGCCGCCTTTACTTTCTCCAACGTTAGTTAGGTACCCGTCAGAGCTGGGTAGACTCAGGGAAGTCCCACACTCCAACCAGAGATCCGAACTCGGGTCTATAGAACGTAGAGTAGGCCTATACATTTTTTTTAGACTATCGAACAGAGAGACTAATTTTAGAGAAAGAAACACCAGCCATAAATAACAAACTAGCAAACTTATAGAACAAAATATAACATGAAAGGAAAAAAATAGCTAAGTCATGTAACATATTTTCAAGCAAGAAACTAGCAAAGTCTTTGAAATGAAAATCATAGTTATTGAAATAGCTAAATTATTCATAGAATAAAATAGCAAATTCGTGAAAATAACTATCAAACGCATCTAACAAATTACCATTGTAATGAAACTGAGAAGATGATTCATGTTACAGATTATCATCACATTGAACAAATTATCGCACAGATTATACTATTAACACCAGAGGCGTAGCGAAGACTGGGCGGGGGGTGCGGACCGCACCGGGTGTCATCATTTAGGGGGGTGACACCAAGGCAAAAAATATTATACACATACATGTACGCGTATGCGGCATATATTTAAACTATAGGCCTATGTAGGCCGACACAAACACACACACACACACACACACACATATATATATATATATATATATATATATATATATATATATATATATATATATATATATATATATATATATATATATATATATATAGGCCTATATATGTTGATATATACTTTGTTTCTTGGGGGGAGGGAGGTCTCACCAAGAAGTGCCGCACCAGGTGACACCCGACCTAGCGACGCCACAGATTAACACTGTTAAGGGAAAACAAAGTCTAACACTAAGACCCCCCACCCAATAAATCCACCCCCTTCACTTTATTTTCCATGTGTAAGTCGCATGCGCGTTATGTAACTATTGAGTAAGATCACCAAAATAGGGGTGATGGTGGCTGCGTAGAACGGGAGGGGGGGGGGGGCGGGGGCGACATCCAATTACACAGAACAACATTTCGGCTTCCCCATTGTCCAGAAACTCGTAGCATCATTCCCATGAAAAAAAATATCCCATTACTAGATTGTCAAATGTCAAGGGTGAAGTTAATGTTCAACGTATTGTAAAAAAAAATGCTATTTATGGGCCTTAATTATGTAGCGAATGTCTGGGATAGGGTGTCATCGTGTATATCGAGTAGACGCTCAAAAGATGGCATTAGTTCTAGACATAGGGAGTGGGAAATATTCGTTAGAGGGCGCTAGAGGTTTTTGATCATACATGGGTGTTTATTATATGGTCCAAGGGGCTTAGGTCATAATTGGTTTGACTATACTATAGGTGGTTCGACCATATTTAGTTTGGCCATAGGTGGTTTTGGCCGTAGGTGGTTTGGGCATAGGTGGTTTGGGCATATGTGGTTTGGGCATATGTGGTTTGGGCATAGGTGGTTTGGGCATATGTGGTTTGGGCATATGTGGTTTGGGCATAGGTGGTTTGACCATAGGTGGTTTGAACATAATTAAATTTATAGTTTAGCAATATGGTTTGAACTATCTGCTAATACTTACAATGTCTCAGAAAAAACGCACTGGATTTTTAAAGCTTAGCACGAAAGTTTGGAAGAGTTGCTAATACCTACAAATTCTTAAAGGCACTACATTTTAAAGTAAAACACAAAAGTTTTAACCATCTGCTATAATCAACAACCAACACATTCTCAGAAAACGGCACTAGATTTTTAAGTTTACCACAAAGCTTTTGAACTACCTGCTATCTCTTACAACTTACAACTTCTTAGAAAACCACACAGATTCCACAGTTTAGCTACGCGATTCCAGAACAAGCACACAACACGCCTGAAAACCGCTTAAAATTCAAAAGAACATCACGTGACGTAACCGCGTTCTGATTGGTCTGTCTTGTTTAACTCCGTCTTTTTGTCTACGGTAACAGGTGTATTATATCCACCCGCCTTGCCTAACAACCCCCCCCCCCCCCACCCTACCAGCTACACTCCACCCCTGCTGTACCACGTGATCCCCGTATATGCGTGAGGGGTAAGCTGGAAAAACTGTTAAGTGGATTTTCTTTTCTTTTTTCATTCTTCCGCAACCATAAAGTAATTTCAGAGGAAAAATGTAAGGATTGGGAGGGTTAAGACGTTCCTCATTGCATGGTTGTTTACGTTTAGGAAACTATTAGATTTTTGGGATTGGGGTTAATTCAGCGGCTAGTATTTTTTTTTTTGGGGGGGGGGGAGCTGGTGTTTGGGTTAGGTTTATGTACTTGGGTGGATAAATAAAGTTATGCATTTTGTTGGAGATAGAGGTTTTGGTTTTGGTTCAGAGTGTGTTACATAGAAGAAAGATTGAGGAATGGATAGGGATTTGGGTACGTAGTTTTTTGATTTTCTTCAAACTAAAAATAATGGAAAATAAGCACGAGACATTATATTTGTCTACTACTGAGGTTATTTTATGTAATATATGTTTATGTGTCGGGGGGGGGGGGGGTCATTATTTTATCTAATAAATATGTGGGGGGGGGGGGGGTAGGGGTAACAGGTGGGGGGGTCAAGTTGGGGACGTTATTTAAAAGGCATGTTGTGTTTTGTGCCAAATGTTGATGAGGTAGGTAATTTCTTGACGTTGTTTATGTACTCACGCCATCTTTGCCACGATGCATGCAATGAATAACATGATGCACGTTGTATAAGGCAATAGTGATGAAACGGAAGTGTGTGATGTGTTAGAAATAGCTTTATACAAATACAACACTATGGGAAAGTTAATCAATATTTGTTTTTGTTTTTTTTTTAAATAATTCAATGACGTAGTGCAATTTTAAGATACTTTAATTTTATTTTACTGTTGCAAAAGAGTTGAATACAGATTTATAAATAGTGTCGATAGTTTTGTCGGTCGATTATCTCGAATAATTCAACTAGAGTGGTCTCCCTTTATAGGTATAATTTGACACTGATTGGATGTGTGATTGTTTGTGTGTAAAATTGTGTGTGAGGGAGAGAAAGAAAGAGAGAAAGTGTGTGTCTGTGTGTTTATGTCTATGTGTATTTGTGCTTATGTTATTATCAGCATTAAACAGAAGCAATGAACATTGAAATGAATCGAAAAAAAATGTTTAAAAAAAAACTGCTTTGTATATACACAAACTACGATTTATTTACTAGGTAAAAACAATATACTGGTAGTTTCTATGGCACTCCTAACTAACACTTCTAAAATCACAACAATAAAAGTAATAAAATGGATGAACAACCTTGTAGTCAGAAGTCCGATGGGTGGTACCGAACCACCAACGAACGCACACATACACACACACAATCCCGTGACACGACTGTACAGTGAAGTATCAACCCGACGTCGGTACGACCGTCATCAATACCGACCGCGGGTGAACACTGCTCAACAGATTGTCTCCGCGGGCAGACGGCCGCACTGACGGACTCCGTGAGTAGCAGAACTACAACTGTTGGCGTTTCTTGCGCGTCATCGCCAGCAGCCACCCAATACACCCCCACCCTATACACACCCCTCCCAATACAACACCCACCCGCCTCGCTTTTTCCCCAATACCCACCCGCCCATGTCAGTATGTGAGGGTTTTATTTCTCTTATCGCTCCATCCGTTGTGACCTAGCGAGCGACTCGCGCGCTCTGTCCTTCCACCCTGCATCACTTTCACATCGCGTGCGCGGCGGGTCACGTGGAAATACCGGCTCCCAAGCAGCGGTACAGACACAAACACTGCTACATGCAAGAACACCATATTCCCGGTTTTCGTCTATAATCCGTTAGAAAACATCATTCGGAATCCGAAACCGGTGAAAACCGAGACAATTTTTTTTTATTTTTTTGTGAGGCAGGGTAAATCTTAAGAATTTTTACTAGACACTTCAAAGCATGTTAACATGTTTATAGGAAATGAATACCGTGTTATAAAAATACTATAAAATAATATTAAAATATTTATTTAACGAAGCAATAAATACTACGTACTCCAGATTCTAGAACATGTTTTGCTGGGCATGAAGGAGGCAGTGTTTCTTTTAGGCATCTCTGCTAGATGGGGGGGGGGGGGGGGGGCGGCAAATAGAAATCAAATTTATAAAGAAAATATCTACTTTTTTCCAGTGCCAGTCCTAAAAATTTTTTATTCCGCCTTCATATGGGGTGTACACAGTGGCGTAGCCAGGATCGTCTCAAGGGGGGGGGGGGGGTTCCAATTTTTACCCGGGGACAAACTTTCGATGTGCACACCCCCCCCCTCAAACTTTCGATTTGCAACCCCCCCCCCCTCAAACTTTCGATTTGCACCCCCTCTCATACTTTATTATGACCCCCCCAACTCCCCCCCCCTGCCTACGGCACTGGGTGTACATATAAAGTCTCTTCCATTATTTGGTCTTTCGGCACTTTATCTAGTATGAGATTTACTTGAGACGAGACTAACAAGAACATTGCTAGATGCCTGTTCTTTTAGACGGAATATGGAGTACCAAAATTTTGACACTATGATTATTGTCTATGAAGAATATAGCTTGCTCTTTAAAATAGTTGAATTCTGGTTTCTTTATTTTTGAAGATGCTTCCTCCTCAAATAATGTCATGGTCCAATCGCTAACAGTAGGCAGAGATTTTAGTTTTTTGGTTTTGTCAATCTAGCTTGTGCATAGCTGCAATAGTAAAGCAGTAGCGTAGCAAGGTGGGGGGGGAGGGCGGGGGGGACATATGTCCCCGGGCGCCGACCTTAGGGGGCGCCAAAATGGGTTGTAAAAATAAATTTAAATCTTGAGGGGGGGGGGGGTGTGCAAATCGAAAGTTTGAGCGGGGGTGCAAATCGAAATCTTGAGGGGGGGGGGGGTGCAAATTGAAAAGTTTGTCCCCGGGCGCCGGGAAGGGTCGCTACGCCTCTGTAGTAAAGTTTATTTTAGGTATCACTTCGAGGGGGCACTGCGCGCCACCCATTTAACCCCAGAGCATTTTTACCACCCCCCCCTCCTCCCCCTCCCACACAACCGGACATATTTTGTATAAAAACGACATTTATATAGAAAACATACTTTTACCAACATCCACCACTACCACCCCCCTCTCAAAACACACACACACACACATACACCCACACAAACAAACAAACACACACACAATCTCCTAAACACCTTAAACACTAGGCAGGTAGACACAAAAAGAGCTCTAAAAAATATAAAAAACTGACACAAAAATAAAACCTTATTGTACACACACACGTGGATGTTATTTTATTAATTGATGCACGCCTTAATTTTAATCCGTGTTGTATAAACAGTTGCGGATGTTTCAGTAATGTGTAATTAAATCATTTTAAACATATGTAATTATATATATATATATATATATATATATATATATATATATATATATATATATATATATATATAGAGAGAGAGAGAGAGAGAGAGAGAGAGAGAGAGAGAGAATATATATATATATATATATATATATAGTAAAGTTTCCCTTTCAAACCTGACGGTCTATGGGGCAAGTGAAGTAGAGTTCACTTGTTTCTGTGACCTCGGCATATGAAGAGATAGTGTGGTCAGCACTATGCCCAGCCGCCTTTACTTTCCCTAAAATAAGTTAGGTACCCATCAGAGTTGGGTGGACTCAGAGACGGTCTACTGACTTGTACCCGGATTCGAACTCGAGACTTACGGGTTAGCAGTCCAGCTCTCTACCGATAGACCACTCCGTCCCTAAGTAAGTAAAGTTTCCCTTTCAAACCTGACGGTCTATGGGGCAAGTGAAGTAGAGTTCACTTGTTTCTGTGACCTCGGCATATGAAGAGATAGTGTGGTCAGCACTATGCCCATATATATATATATATATATATATATATATATATATATATATATATATATATATATATATATATATATATATATTGTCTCTCTCTCTCTCTCTCTCTCTCTCTCTATATATATATATATATATATATATATATATATATATATATATATATGTATATATATATATATATATATATTTCTTCTTTCTTCACCGAATCACGTCTGAACATAATCTGTATTGCGCCACATCGACTTAAACATCTCATCACATTGTGAAAGTTACTTGGCAGACCTTTTAATCGAATGTTTATTTTAGAATCAGATTCTATGCTTAATGTTTAAACTCATTATGGCTGACAACATTATCTATAATTGAAAAAAAATGCTTTTAATTATCCGATACAGCTAATATGACCAAATTAATTAATTAGGCTTTCAATTTAATGAAAATATTTAACCCTAATGTTCCTTCATTAAAGTCACGTGAGTGTGCAGTGTTAGCCCTAATGAGTGGTTCTAATTTATTTCTTCGTGGACCCTATAGCATGTTAGTGGTCAACCTTATTTCAACATGGATCTTGGTCAGATCTAAAAAGTATTCTATGTTTGTTTATATGTGCTTACATAGGTTTCCATATTTTAATCTTTTTTATTAGGGTTTCTTTCAAGCATTTTTTCAGGGGTAGGGGAGCATTGCTCTAACTCGAAGCACATTCACCGCACCCCTCGAACGAAATATATTTAATTTTTATTAGAAATATATACATGTTAGAAAGAAATACTGCTCTGTATAACTAACGACCAGTGTTTCGTCCAGACCTTTTCTTCGGGGGTGGGGGGTGGACTAATTTTCCGGGGGGGGGGGGGGGGGCGGACACTGTTAAAATTTGGAATGGGGGGGGGGGGGGGGGGGGTTTACCCCTAAAAGATGCCTGGAAGAAACTCTGCTAACGACTTAAACTAAAAGTAAATCTAACTATAACTGAGAATCACTGAATCACATCGATTTTTTAAGTAAATAAAAAACAAAAATACAAATAAAAAGAGCGGACATTATCAACTGAATTAAACATAACATTTACAAACCTTTCTGTAATATTCCAAGGGCGCCAAGGGAAATTATCCCCGCCATAACATTTCGCTTTACAAATATTCAACAGACTCCAAGGGAGATAACTCTCAGTACATGCATAAAACAACAACCCTAGTCCATTGATTTTTTTCCCCCAAAGAAATAACGTTTGAGTTTGGCATAACTACAATATAAAGTGAAGAAAAACATTTGCATGCTAATTAATATCTTCACACAGACTAATTAATATTTTCGTAAGGGTTAATTAATAGCTCCACAGAAGCAAATTAATAGCTTCATATTTCAGTTTATAGGAGAATAATGATATTCTGAATGTTTTCAAGTAATTTTATTAATTCTTCGCCATATTGCAAAAAAAAATTTTTTTTAAAAATGATGAGGCTGTATGTTCCATTCCTCCACCATCCCGATCCTCAATTGTCCCCTAACACACTATTTTGTTAATGTATTAACAGGCTCAGCTCTCACATTTGATATAATGAAATGATTTACCGTACGCATCACCTGCGTAGACTTGACGCGTGACAGGGTAGGTGAAGTAGAGTTCAGCTAGTTTCGTGAACTTCGGTTTATGACTAGATAATGTTTTTTTTTTTGTTTTTTTTTTTACTTTTCCCCGGCTGAAGTCAGGTACCCGTTAAGGCTGTGTGGGCTCAGGTAAGACTTACAAAATTGAACGTAAGACCGCAAAGTTCCACCATTATTTCTTTCTCGTGTTCAGTTTTAAAGCCTGAACTTACTCTTCTTACAAATGCATTCTGTTTTAGAGGTTTTTGTGTTTGTGTGTGTGGGGGGGGGGGGGTGATGAGAAAAGGGGAAGTAATGTGCAAGTCGTTAAGTTGAAGAATCAAACTGTACGAAGACTTGCATCTAGAACGGGTATCAGACCAGGAAATATTGGCTCGACTTGGCTAATTAGTTGGATCGATTCATCTTCTGAGACGCTTTGATTGGAGCATGGTACCCAGACACAAATTGAGTTCTTCATACACGAATGTGTCCAGGGTCGTAATCACGTGAACTACAGTCACCAATGAGAAGGGACAACGTGAACAGATACGTGGCTACGCCTGCGTCAGTCTATGAGTCGTCATTTGAGTCCTGTTTAAATAGCTTGTGGAGTCTTTTGACTCCTTATTTGGCTTAAACTTAGAGTCTAGTGATGCCTTATTTAACCTAGAGTCTATTTCTTCTTCTCATTTGTTTTTAATTGTAATATTTTAAGGGTTTTACTCCAACACAATTAAGTAGTAGGCGTGCGTGTCATTTTGTTATGCACCATACAGGCCATTTGCTCCGACTTTAGTCTGCTTTTATATTCTATCCTAGCTTCCA
This sequence comes from Physella acuta, assembly GCF_028476545.2. NCBI lineage: Eukaryota > Metazoa > Mollusca > Gastropoda > Physidae > Physella > Physella acuta. Next base: position 1,614,989 of record NW_026732575.1, read on the forward strand.
TACCTGTTGTTCAAGATCAAACTACTAAGCGGTAGTTGTTTAATTTTGGAGTTTCTCTTCTACATTATTTACTGTCCAAATCTACCGAGTCTCATCTGCCCGGGGTTTCAAACTCAGGACTTTTCGGTTTAGCAGCCATGAGCTTTACCGACCCGACCACACCGACTCACAAGTGACTCTCAGCTAGCCCTTAGATCTAGTGACCACATGTTTACTTAACACTTAGAGTCTAGTGACTCCATGTTTAACTAGACCTTAGAGTCTAGTGACTCCATGTTTAACTAGTCCATTGAGTCTAGTGACTCCATGTACCTAGACAGTCTAGTGACTCCATGTTTAACTAGACCTTAGAGTCTAGTGACTCCATATTTAACTAGACCTTAGAGTCTAGTGACTCCGTGTTTACCTAGAGAAAATCTAGTGACTCCATGTTTAACTAGACCTTAGAGTCTAGTGACTCCATGTTTACCTAGACAGAGTCTAGGGACTCCATGTTTAACTAGTCCTTAGAGTCTAGTGACTCCATGTACCTAGACAGAATCTAGTGACTCCATGTTTAACTAGACCTTAGAGTCTAGTGACTCCATGTTTAACTAGACAGATTCTAGTGACTCCATGTTTAACTAGCCATTAGATCTAGTGACCACATGTTTACTTAACACTTAGAGTCTAGTGACTCCATGTTTAACTAGACCTTATAGTCTAATGACTCCATGTTTAACTAAACCTTAGAGTCTAGTGACTCCATGTTTAACTAGACCTTAGAGTCTAGTGACTCCATGTTTAACTAGACCCTAGAGTCTAGTGACTCCATGTTTAACTAAACCTTAGAGTCTAGTGACTCCATGTTTAACTAGACCTTAGAGTCTAGTGACTCCATGTTTAACTAGACCCTAGAGTCTAGTGACTTCATGTTTAACTAGACCCTAGAGTCTAGTGACTCCATGTTTAACTAGACCTTAGAGTCTAGTGACTCCATGTTTAACTAGACCTTAGAGTCTAGTGACTCCATGCTTAACTAACCCTAACTGCACTAACTAAAAACACACTTAACGTAATTTTCACAATTCTGTGTAAAAGAGATAAAAGGAACTAAAAACAAACCTTTGAAACGCCATTATTAACGTTTATACATTTTTAATAAACCTTTTCTCAATACAAAAATTGCACAACTAATTAGCTAAACTTCACGCATTGTAATTATTTTCCGAATATTTAAAACTTGAAAAATGCCTGATAAACACGACAGACCTGCCGTTAGTTAAGTTGGTGTCTAGACAGAGTGGGATAAAAGCTACCTTTAATCAACTGCAGAAACGTTGAAGACATACAGACATGTTTTTGAGAGCACAGCCATTGTGTGGCTAAAATGTGTTTTTTTTTAAAGTTAAATTTCAAATTTATTAAACAACTCGCGTTTATTTCTTAGAACAGAAAAGTAGTATATATACAGAAATATTTCTTAGAACAGAAAAGTAGTATATATACAGAAATATTTCTTAGAACAGAAAAGAAGTATATATACAGAAATATTTCTTAGAACAGAAAAGTAGTATATATACAGAAATATTTCTTAGAACAGAAAAGTAGTATATATACAGAAATATTTCTTAGAACAGAAAAGTAGTATATATACAGAAATATTATAACCATAGAACAACGCAAATGTAGCAGAGAAATGCAATATTTTAAAAGCTACAATTTGAGTATAATTGAGCTTATGTAGGCCTTTTTATCTACGAAATGTATGCCTGTGAATGTAGTATTTGTTTTTGCTAGGTATGCATCTCAGCTGAGTCGGCTCAGGATTAGCAAATTTGAGATCTTTAACAGGATACTAGGTTTTAAAGTACCACATCAGCTTCTTCTTCGATATAATTATCTGGACAAAGATGGAATAAGTTGACTCGACAAAGATGGAATAAGTTGACTCGACAAAGATGGAATAAGTTGACTCGACAAAGATGGAATAAGTTGACTCGACAAAGATGGAATAAGTTGACTCGACAAAGATGGAATAAGTTGACTCGACAAAGATGGAATAAATTGTCTCGACAGTTACGCAATAGCATGTCTCGACAAAGATATAGCCATAGAAGAATGTTATCTCAGCATACATATCAACAAGCCTAGCATGTCTTCTCCAGAAATAAAACGCATTCATCTTGTCCGTTTGGTCAGCCCGAGGGTGAACATAGCTGGGGAGGGGCGTCGTCTTTCTGTGGGCCGCCCCACCCCTCCGGCAACTGTGGCCAATTACTTGAAGAAAGCGCAGTGCATTGTGCGCTCCGGTGCTCTGAGTAAATATTGGTGCTTCGTTCTCTGGGAGCTGGGCACTTGGAAGATTGGCTTCATTCACAACGTGTGTGATGAAAGATTGACTGCATGATTGTTGGATTGACTGCTTGATTTGTAGTAGCTTGTAGTTGAGAGATTGATTGCTTGATTTGTAGTCGTTTGTAGCTGAAAAAATGACTGGTTGATTTGTAGTTTAAGGAGTGATTGCTTAATATAAAGTCTTTTGTATCTGAATCATACAATGCTTCGTCTTCATTTTCTTCATGTAATATTGCAAGGCAGCAGTTTAATTTTTGGAGTTTTTCTCTTCTTGCTGGGTCCAACGAAACCAAAAAATAAATATGGTTAAATATATGATCTTTCCTTTAGATACACATTAGCGTGAATCAATTATCATTTATTGTTTTACCTAGCATGTTCTCTAGTATACTTACATAGGACGGACGGTAGAGCTAACGACTACTAACCCGAAAGCCTTGAGTTCAAATATCTGGTTCAAGTCAGTTAAATGTCCCCAGTGTTTCTTCCAGACTTTTTTCTCCGGGGGGGGCACTAGAAATTTTCGGGGGGCGGTAGACTTTCTTCGGGGGGGCGGACACTGTTAAAAGTATATATTTTCTATATAAATTATATAAATTTCATTTCGTTAGGGGGGGGGGGGGGCGGTAAAAAATTTTCGGGGGGGCTTCGCCCCCCCCCCCCCCGAAGAGATGCCTGGAAGAAACTCTGAATGTCCCTGGATCCAATCAGTTCTGATGGGGTACCTGACTCACCTTAGGGAAAGGCAGTTAATGACCACACTATCCCTCCATAAGCCGAGGACAGTGAGACAGGTGAACTCTACTTCACCTGCCACATAGGCCTTCAGATTCGAAAGGATATATGTTTATGTTTGTTTTGTTTTTTTTTTACAGAAGAGAAAAAGAATGAAAAAATTGATGCCGGAATGTATTGCTTTTACTTACAGTTGACTGATTATTTAAATATATTGATTGTTTAACTTCGTCGTAAACAACATTTAGATAGGCTGCATGCGGACCTCGGGCTGGAGGTCTAAAACAACATTTAGGCAATAGAGGTCTAGATGCGGCCCTCGGGCTGGATGTTGAAAATAATATTTAGGCAATAGAGGTCTAGATGCGGCCCTCGGGTCGAACAACTCTGATCAAGTTGTAAATCTTTCAAACATGTTTTCGTGGAGACAGTTAATCGGTGAATAGAGGAAATATATAAGACAAGTCAAGTTGATTGATGTTCGTCTTATTACAGTAAAACTGCTGAATCAGTCTTTAGATATTGTAATGAAAAAAATAATGTTAAATAAAAATCCGGACAGTTGCATTTAGCATGCGCTAAATTGTACAAGATTTTAAAAAAAAACATTATAAAAAATAAAGATATTTCAGGATGATTGATAAGGTGAAGACAGTTTTGAGTTATCATTAGCAATTAATTATTTCGGGGGATTTGATTGATCTGGAAGATGACGGAGGAGAGAGGAAGAGGGTGGGGAGGGTAAGGAGAAGGAAGTGATAGAGGAGGGAGAAACAGGGTAAGAAATGGGCTAGTGGGGGCTTAGGAAGAGAAATGATTTTTTGATCAACCCCAGGCTAAGTTAAGCTGTTCTTAAAAATGTTGTGTTTTTTTTTAAATAAGTAAAATAAAAATTTAAAAAGTTTAAGTATTTAAAATGGATTAAAAATCATGTCTATATCCCGAGTTGCCATCCCCTGTTGTTTCATATAAGAATATTCGAGAAAGTTTAGGGGAGATCACTCCGGTTTATTTTATTTTTTTATTTCTGTGTTGCCCATTTTCAGAAGCCTATAGTTCAATACAGTCACAGTTCTAATAGACATTCGTTGTGAATTTCTCAAAAATGCTACTCAAATACTCTTGGAAAATCAGGTATATTTAAACGTGAGTTTTTTTTCTCGTGTAGTCTATTTCCATATTATTTTTATCTTCTTCGTTCTTGATTGTAATGTCAGATGAAATTCCCTCCAACACAATTAAGTTAACGTGTCGACTGATTATGCGCCTGACTCACGATTTCAGCCTGCTTTTCTTTTTGGATTTGTTTCCATAGCCTTTGTCCAACCAAGAACAAACTATAAGGCAGCAGTTGTTTGATTTTAGAGTTTTTTTCACCTTCATAGGTTGCTGTCCTCAGCTATTGAGCCTCATCCAGAGTTTCTTCCAGGCACCCCCCCCCCCCCAAAAAAGGGTATCGCTCCCCCCCCCTCGAACGAAATGAAATTTATATAGAAAATATATACTTTTAACAGTGTCCGCCCCCCGACAAAACACAGAAGTCTTTATTTTATCAAACTGATCGATTACCTTCGAAAATTATTCTGAAAACCTAGAACAAAAATCCTTATTTTCCTTTTTAGAAACGTTTTTTTTACTAACAGTCTTTCGCCGTTTTAAACCTCGCGATTATTCTCGTCTATTATACGCTCGAGTGGGTTTCCCCGGATAAATTGACCACGCCCAGGGTTGGTCCATCGTTGGGGGTCAAGGTCACATGTTTCGATGACCCTGACTGGTCTCACTACTCACGCGTAAAGTACAACCTGAAGAGAATTGGTTCATTACGAATTTATACTCACCGTGATTGGGATCCTTTTAGACTAGGGGGTCCCACCCGTACACTCATACCAAACATATACATACACACACACACCAAACACACACACACACACCAAGCACACACACACACACTCACACCAAACACAAACATACACATATATACACACACACTTAACTCAAACACACACACACACACAATACGCCTGATTAACTGTAAACCTCAGTTTTCGCCTCAGATATTCATAAGGATAGAACTGTAGTTGTTCAATTATACTCACTTTAAAATATATATATATATATATACAGTAAAATGTAATTTAAATGAAAGTCACTTTAATACAAACTAACTCTATTAAAAACTTAACTTATGATAGTAGTTTTTATTTTAATTTATTAATCATTTATGTTCGCTCTCATCTCATCAACCCAAAATGAAGTCTAATCATTACTTGATTTGTCTGTTTGTTTGATTTTTTTATTGATTTTTTTTTTTTGTAAAACTTATTATGTGGTTAGTCTTATTTATCGATGAAAAATCAAAAAGCGGGTTTTGTTTAACTTGGCTGAAAATTTTTATGGTGTTAGACCTGTTCAAGCTACTCATTCAATAGACAATTACATATTTCATTTGTGTAGATCATTTGGTAATAATAAACAATGAACATGCTTTTTAAGTTAAAATACAGTTTGATTTTTTAAAATTAAAAATGAAAATAAAAGAATGCTTTTAACGCTTAGTTATTTTTAAATTAAGCTAGCGAAGGAATAATTGATTACGTGAATCAAATCTACTGTATTTCTTAAGGGTTTTTTGTTTGTTTACTTCCTAAGCGAAAACTATAAACGCTTAATCTAGTAGGTTCCCTATTAAACCTGACAGGCAAGTGAAGTAGAGTTCACCTCTTTCTGTGACCTCAGCAAATGAAGAGATAGTGTGCTCAGCACTATGTCCAGCCGCCTTTATTTTCCCGAACGCGAGTTAGGTACCCATCAGAGTTGGGTGGACTATTGGACAGTCTACTGACTTGAACCCGAATCCGAACTAGAGACTTTGGGGCTAGCAGTCTAGCGCTCGACCGCTAGGCCACGCCGTCCCTCCAAACTCTTTAATCTAACCCAGGGTTCTCCAAACTACGGCCCGCGGGCCGCATGCGGCCCGCGATGTTCTCTCATCCGGCCCGCGGAGATCTTTTTGTCCACGGAAAAAACGTTTGTTTGTGATGGCTGAGGAACTTAGCCGAGAAAAATCAAAGACATGTCTGGAAGAAACTGGCCCCCGAACTGAAATTTGATAGTTAATGCGGCCATCGGACTGAAAAGTTTGGAGACCCCTGATCTAACCATACGGAACAGTCAATTCACAAAAGAAGTAACTAATTAGGTTAATTTATTAAAATCAGGTTTAATATAAACACCTTTGTTTTAAAAAGTAACAATTCACGTAAAATCGCGATTAATATAAACACATATGTTTTATAAAAAAAGTAACTATTCACGCTTGACATAGCTAGTTAAAAAGGATATCCTCGTAATACTCTGTCTTTGGCTGTTTATGTGTCTTTCTGTCTACATGTTTATTTGTGCCCCACATGTGTCACGTTAAATCAATATGGGAATTAGAGCAAGTGATTATTTAAATGGAATCGCTTTAACCTCCATCTCGCACAATTGGTTTTAAATTTTTCATCGCTTCATAAATGTTGTAATGGCCGAATGCTGTTGCTAAGCGATTCATTTTTATTTTTTTATTTTTTTCCATTTAGATTTAGAAGGTAGGGAAGTAACAAAGTTGCCTTACACGTCTCCACAAAATTCAAACTCTCATTTCCACAACATGAACATGAACGAATACGCTGAATTTTTAATTTAGCTTCATCATTGGGCTGTTTTCGATGACCCTCAACCTTTCTATTAGAATCGTTTGATTTAAAACAGCGTTTAGCTTTTTTCCTTTTTTTTTTGTAATTTTTTTACTTTCATTTGTGTTTTAATGTAAAACTCAATTGAATTTTTTGTCCGCATTTTTCTTATCATTATTATCATCAACTTTTCTCGTTTGTGCCCAAGGCACATGGAGCAGATGAAGTAGAGTTTACCTGTTTCAATGACCTCGGTATACAAAGGTTATAACGTGGTCAGCACTATTCCCAGCCGCCTTTGCTTCCATCACCTGAGTTAAGTACCCATTAGAGCTGGGTGGACTCGTGGACATTCTACTGATTGATTTTAACCCGGATTTGTAGATTTGTACTTGGGATTTTCGGGTTAACCGCCTTTACTTTTTTAACGTGAGTTAGGTACTCATCAGAGCCGGGTGAACTCAGGGCATGTCTACTGACTTGAACCTGGATTCGAACTGAGACGTTACCTACCCTAACTGTAGCTCCGTATTTTAACCTAATCATATGCTCGATCTTAACCCTGATCCAAAGCTTAATCCTAAATCTTTCCCTAATAACGATACCGTCAGGCTAAATAAAAGGATACGATACTGAATTGTCCTGTTGGCATTTTTACAAGAACCGAAAATTTAAAATCCAGACGGTGAAGTCATTTTCTAGAAAAAGTAATTAAGTATCACTTAGCAAAGAAAATTGACTTCTCAACGCACATCGCGTCGACTTTAGGGCCGCGACTAAAAAGGTTTCTGGAGCATCAACTCCGGACATTAAAACACGCGACGGGCTGACCCAATTTACTGAAAGACAGCGAGGAATGGTGTTTTTTTATAGCTTGTTTCAATTTGCGTAAAATGTTGGAGGAAAAATGTCTTGAGACATTTGCTAGGGGTCTTTGGACTTTGTGATATGCATGCTTAATATGTTGGTATCAGTAAACATATAAAATAACATACACCTGAAGCTAATGAATCATTTAAATGGCTTACAAAAAGACTGACATCTTTCTTTAAGTTGACCACAAACATTTTGTAACGTTTATCGAGTAGTTCAATTACGTTGAAAATGTATATTTTCTTTTTTTGGGTCTTAATACTTTACACGTTTTGTTTTTAAAAAAATATTACTTAAACATCTAATTATGTCAAAGCTCATGTTACATTTCATTTTCATCTGATTCTTTCCTAAGTGCCAAGTGTGGAATAAATGTGATGTAGACATAATATCTTGTAAGTATTTATAGAAAGGGAACTAGACTGTGTGACGGTATTGGATGAGGGAGGGGGGGTGGTCAGTGTTGATGATAGTGGGGCCAGTGTTGTCGATAGAGTGGGCAGGTGACGTAGAGTTCACCATATAAAGGGATGATGTGGTCAGCACATTGCCCATCTGCCTTTACTTTCCCCACCGAAAATTCACTAGTCGGAAACGAGATCCGAACCCGTGCCCTACATGCTAGCAACCAAACCGTCCATTATTATAACGTTCATGATTAATGTACAACGTATTTCATCTATTGTCCAACCGTCGAATGAAAAGACTCGACTAATCTTTCTAGTTGTATTCACCCGCCTTTTGCTCTTTCATTCTATTGGCAGTTGACCCTTTAGAAACTAGCATCGCTCATGTCATCCAAGCCATGCTCTTAACATGAGCTAACATCCCCCCCCCCCCCCAACGGCCACAACCCCCCCCCCCCCCCCCAGGAAATGCGTCATTAATTCAAGGTATAAACCCGCCATGTTTAGCCAGGCACCCGTTCAATATTTCCCTGCTGATGAAATTCACTCACCCCCCCGTCCCCCCCTTTTCCGTGGGTGTTGGAGGGGGGGTGGATTTTTTTTTCGCGCTGACCACGAGCGAGTTATTTCCCATATTAGCTACTCAGTGAGGCGGTGACCAATTGTTTTTAGCATGTGGAACCACTGACCTGAACACAGTGAGGCAGTGGTGACGTTCACATGCATATTGTGGTATGCTATGGTGAGCAACAGATAGTTGTTTGAACGATCATAATGCCAGGAAGTATATAAGTAAATGAGAAAAATGTATTGAAAGCTTAAAATTGAAAAGAAAATGACATTACAAACTGTATTTATCCGGCGAAAAAACAACAATTAAGGTATATTGGAAAAGCTCATAATTATAGCAACATTATTCATACTCTTCAACATTATAGGAATATTGTTAAATATGTATATAAATGTGTGTGTTATTAGTGAGTGCGCGCGAGCGTGCGTGCAGTTAGCGTAAGTGCGCGACATCGTGTATTCACTTGTTGATTAAAACTAAGACTCTGTTTGAAATCAAAATACCCAAATGTGCATTAACAGTGATATTCATGTCGAATACTACAACAGGCAATGTTCCATTATGTAGAAGATTGAAATATATGTTGTTAATTGTGTTAATTAATTAAGTTTTATTATAAGCACTATTATAAAGTAAGGTAAAGATTTCTAGTTAAAGGTAGCTATCCTTTGGCAGATGAAGTAGAGTTCATATGTTTCTTGACCTAGGCATATGGGAAAGTGTGGTCAACACTATGCCCAGTTGCATTTACTTTTCCTAAAGTAAGTCAAGTACCCATTTAGAGCTGGGTGGACTCTGACGTTCTACTGATTTTAACCTAAATTCGAATTCGAGACTTTCGTGTCTAGCGCTCCATCGCTAGACCACGCCGTCCCATAGGTATAGTTTATACATCGCCTAAATTGTGCCAGTGTATTTTATTTACATAAATCACCAGAGCTTAAGCGTAACAAAATTAAAGTGATAAAAAGTAATATTTCATACAATACTAATTGCAATTTCACCAACCTGCCGTTCAATGCGTGGCTTATCTGTTTATTCTGCATGATGGGACATAACCGGGGTTTAATTTCTCGCCCAAATATCATCAAACCATTAACACTGGTCGGACATCACGGCCGGGCATTAAGCGGACTTAATCGTTAACGCCTGCCCGCTTATTGGCAAGATGGCGATGATGTCATGGTTCCATGGAGTCCGGAGGATGGGATCTTTAGAGTCGTGGGGCGGTTGAGTAGGAGAGATTGTAGTTTGTATAGAGGAGCCGGCAACCAGAAAGTGAAAGCCGGAGCATAGTGCATGCGGAAATGTATTACAATTTTTAAAAAGATGTGCTGTGGGTGTGGGGAGGGGGGGGGGGGTAGAGGGGATAGAGGAGACGTGTGGTTAACTGATCCAATCAACTTTTATGTTTCGGATTTTCCTAAACTGATTTAAAATGTACAAGTTTAAAACCTCTCCTCGCTAAGCTAAAGAAGTTAGTAAATTTTTTGCTGTTATTGTAACCAGAGGCGTATCCAGGTTTTCGTTGTAGGGGGAGCGAAAAGTGCAAAAAAGGCGCCGAATGTTTAACACGTTCTATATACGTGTATTATATATATATATATATATATATATATATATATATATATATATACATATGTATATATATATATAATTACTAGCTGTATGTCATTACTTCGCTATGATGTAAAATAAATTGAAAGTAGCTCTCTGAAGAAATAAGAAAAAACACACAATGTAAAAAAAAAATATATATATATACACACACTACAACCAAAAACAATGAACGTTACACAATTTGTTTTGTAATTCTTGTAAAACAAAATTCTTACATAATAATTCCTGGGAAATTATTTAAGACAAGTGAAATATGGGCAATAATTACTCTCTTAATATAAATATGTATATATCTACATATTTAATTATAAATGTCAAAACAAATAAACAATTACTTTAGAATATAATGAAATTGTTTAACACTATTCGTGTTTACAAAATGTTTTTGTCTATAATAAGAATTTAATATATCGTCATCATAAATGCTAACGTATTACAGCATAATGAAAGTTTTTAAAATCAGAGTTGGTATAAAACCATGCTTTCGATAAAGATAAACATTCGGAATAACAGCCTACATTTAAACTTATATCGGTCTTATAGTTCAGATTTATATTTTAATTATCTACTGCTTCTTTGTGTTCTTTAGAGATCATTTTTAACATAGTGATAGGTATGGGTTAGATCACTGTATTGATCACACACCTTTTTACTGGTAATTGCAAAAACAATATTCACAGAGTTTTACGTTTAAAAAGCTAACTTTCTGGCGGCATGGTACTTTGGTACATCATTACGCGTTTTTCTACATGTACTTAACAGATAAGTTCGGGGTCTGTTGGGAGGGGGGGTGGGTTCAACTTCATTCACCACTGTCTGGTCACTTTAGGTAAATTATCCAAACCTGTGTATACCTAGGTGTGACATTAATGTCGCTCTACACAATTGTGGTGGTGAGGTGTGTGTGCGGGGGGGGGGGAGAGATAACCAACTCAGAGTGAACATAGCGTCAGTTTTTAGATGACTTTTCTAAACTTACATATATATTACACAAATATATATTACACAAATATATATTACAGAAATAGATTTAAATAAGTAGCAATGGTATTATGACAATATTTTTTTTTACAAAGGGATCCATGGGGGAGGTGGGTTGTAACTGTTTCATATAATTTGTAATCGTAATCAGTATCGCCCAAACTGTAAAAATACTACTACTTCATCGTGATGACGTTGTTGACCTTGTCAAAATTTCCCCACCACTACGCAGTTTGCTCATAAGTAAATTTAAATAGAGGTGCCACATCAGTTGTATTTGTTTCTGTATTGTAATTTTTTTTTTAAATTAATCACACGATTCAAACTGTATATATAAAGTAATTATATGTTGAGTTTTATGTATAACATTTTCTAATTCAATTATTTGTAAGCAAATACATTATACAGTTGCCTTAAACTTAACACCCCTCTTGCCAAGTGGTACTACCCGTAGAGGTTTTTTAAACATTGCAATGCATGGTTATTTTTAGAATGGCAAACTGATGCAGCTGTTAATACGTGTTGTAAACGTAGACACTACTAGACTAGTACAATAATGCTTAATTGCTGCATGAAAAGAAATCGTGTGATTTACATAGCTGTGCCGACCAAATTTTTTTTTAACAAATATCATTGTTTAAAACTTTGAGTTTAAAAAGATTCCAAAAAGGCGCCACTTTGCTGAAAATGGCCAGAGGGGGAGCGGCCGCTCCCCCTGCTCCCCCCCTGCGTACGCTACTGATTGTAACGTTTGTATAATCTATAAGTAACTCGGCATTTATCGGTTTAGCCGATCAATATTTCAATCTGATTTATCTTTTTCAAGTTTACCGAAGCACTACTCAAAATTCACACTTCTTGATCCCACACTGTTTGATCCAACTTTATCTACACATCTTCAGAATAAACACATCAACAACGAACACAGACATTCACACCCGTACACACACGCACACAAGCGGACACTCACCCAACCACAAACGCACACACACGCACAGACACACCACCCACACTCACAGACCCACACACACTCTCACACACACACACGCACACACACTAACACTCACATTTATCATGATAAGTGCTTCCTTCTTTAAAAATTGCCTAGGAAATCTGACCTTTAAAAAGCAAATTCAAATACGACGTTTCAAAAGTACTCCACTTTTATTTCAACATGACTGTCAGCCATACATCAAACAATATCAAATCAACAACGAACACCGTTTAACTTATCAAATACTATCAAACTTCAACTAACCCATGTACATCTACATACACAAATGATAATACCAATTAATTACCATCCCCACGTGACCCTGATGTCATGAACTCAAAATGTTTTAGCACTCCCTGAACTAACGTGAAATAAAAAGCACGGGATGGCTGTAATCAGGTTTAAAATTGAAAATATCGACTAACGTTTTAGTACCTTGTGGCACTGGCATTCTTTTAGAAATAAGTGGCCGTACGATCATGTAGCACCGGCTGACTTTGTTATCTTTCTGCTGGAAAGAAGTTGTGGGCTATTTTAAAGGCGATACTAGAAGCAGAGGCGTAGCGACCCTTCCCGGGGACAAACTGTCGATTTGCATCCCCCCCCCCTGAAACCTCAAAATTTCGATTTGCAACCCCCCCCCCCCCCCTCGAACTTTTGATTTACACCCCCCCTTAAACTTTCAATTTGTTTTTCCAACCCATTTTGGCGCCCCCCTAAGGTCGGCGCCCGGGAACATGTGTCCCCCCCCCCCTCGCTACGCCTCTGACTAGAAGATGTGCGTTTTGTCATTAGAGTAATGCAAGTAAAGTTATACTTTCGGACAAGGCGATCCATGGGGCAGATGTGGGCAGAGTGGGCAGACGTGGGCAGACGTGAAGTAGAGCTCATCCCGTTTATGTGACGTCAGCATATGAACATATACTGTGGTGAGCACTATCCCAGCCGCCTTTACTTTCTTTAACGTGGGTCAGGCATGGTTTAAATCTTGGTGGACAGCGATGTCTTACAACTAAAGTCTGGGGCTGGAGTTAGAGACTATCGGCTTTGACGCCCTTTGCACTGCAGTGGTCTTAATGTAATGATCAGTATCTCAATGTCAAAACGTTGTTATGTTCCACAGTCCCACGTTGACACTATAAGCACTAGAAACCAAGACAACCACCACATCCATTATGACTGCATTGACCACAATGTCCAATCTTACTACCTGACTTGATTTACTTGACTTATTCCTTTGTTGCCCCCTGAGGAGCAAAGGGATGCAACAACACCAGTCCACCAGACTTGGTTTTGAACGGCTCTCTTTATTTGGTCCCATGTTTTGTAAGCCCGGCAGCCTTGCCTCATCTACGTTCCTTCTCCAGAATCACATTAACTACTCATCCCATTAACCTCTACGACTATACAATAAATTCTTCTTCCTTTTTGTTTAGATACATACACTATCGTGTAACACAATTTACTGATTATGCGCCATTGTGGCCATTGACTCCGATTTTAGCCTGCTTTTCTTTTTTGGATTTGCGTCCATATCCTATGTCCAACCAAACTACAAGGCAGCAGTTGTTTGATTTTGGAGTTGTCTCTCCTAGAAGAGTTGCTGACCCCAGCTAACGAGCCTCATCTGCCCGAGGGTTCGAACTTGAGACTTTTCGATTCAGCAACCACGAGCTTTACCGACTCGACCACGCCGGACCTCTACTAGTAGAATCAATATCTTCGTTTATTAAATCCTTAAACTTTAACCAAACCAAAATCTAACTAAAATTCTACAGAGATGCTTCAGTTGTATCATCACCTAAGTGTCTACTGGTTACGAAGGGGTCACATTTTAAAATTTTCTAAAATAAAACTGTTTTAAATTCATATATTCTGAGATCTGATCCAGGATTTGACATCTCTCTTGGAGATATCTTGCCTGTTGCAAACCAGAATCTCGGTCAAAATTTAAAAATAGGTTTTTGTTAAAACAGCGATATGCACATAAATTAAAGGTAAGCCTGGAGTTGCAAATTGCAGGATATCAATGTCTGAGACCTGGCTATCAAAGTCTGACACCAGGTCAAGAGCCGTGTCCAACGGCTCGCGAGGGTGCTAGAGTGAGCTAAAAATAGACCCAAAGATCTTTCAGAAACCTTTTTGGGTTGCAGATTAACTGCCACTTTACAGACACTTGTCCGCGTCGTTGTCACCATAGGGTTTGAAGATGACGGTTAATCGTTGTGAGATATATAGGGGTGTGATAGAGGGTTCATTACAAGACAGATTAGCATCTTTTTCTCGGTCTTGGAAGCTTTTAGGGTAAGACTTTGTGCTAATGATATATGTGTCTTTGTTTTTTCCTAAATGTTGAATGATTCTATGGTAAGACTTTGTGCTAATGATATATGTGTCTTTGTTTTTTCTAAATGTTATATGATTCTATGGTAAGACTTTGTGCGAATGATATATGTGTCTTTGTTTTTTCCTAAATATTAAATGATTCTATGGTAAGACTTTGTGCTAATAACATAAATGTCTTTGTTTTTTCCTAAATGTTGAATGATTCTATGGTAAGACTTTGTGCTAATATTATATGTGTCTTTCTTATCTATGACATGTCAAATACTTGCATGCTCGTACTAATAATATAATATTTGTGTCTTTGTATTTTTCCGAAATGTTGAATGATTCTATGGTAAGACTTTGTGCTAATGATATGCGTGTCTTTCATATCTACGACATGTCAAATACTTGCAAGCTCGTACTAATAATATAATATTTGTGTCTTTGTATTTTTCCGAAATGTTGAATGATTCCATTCTTCGACTATGTGCTAATAATATATATATATATATATATATATATATATATATATATATATATATATATATATATATATATATATATATATATATATATATTACTTTCTTGCTTACAAAATATAAAGGAAGTATTGTAAGCGTGCAAAAATTCGAAGTTTTCCCAAATCTCGACGTTTTACACCTCCCAGAGTCGGAAAAATATAGTTTTGCAGTTCTGTCCGTATGTTTGTGTGTGTGTGTGGGGGGGGGGGGGGGCAAGGGGGGTTTGTATGTGTGGATGTGTGTCTGTCTGTGAACACGATAACTTGAGTACCGTTACAGCTAAGTTGATGAAATTTCATATTAAAAAAAAAATTGTTTCAAATAAATGTAATTTCACATATAAGTAAAAGATCTAATTCTCTGTCGTTGGTCAAATTTTGAGAAATTTCCGTGTATCGGAAGTAGTACTTTACGCTATTTCCAATTTCTCAAAAAACATACAAGGATTCCGAATTCATATATAAGACTGCAGTTGTTTTGATTTTGGAGCTGTCTCTCCTAGAGTTGATGTCTCCAGCTATAGAGCCCGAGGGTTCGAACTAAAGCTTTTCGGTTTAACAATCATGAGCCTTACCGACTCGACCATGCCGACCCCTGACACTTATTTAACTTAATACGTAATTGTGTTGGAGCAAATCCCTCCCCACATACGAACAAAAAAATGTATGCTGTGCTAAAGTTCCTACTTTCAGGTATGACATAAAGACATGTGCTGGTGTTCCCTACCAGCTATTCTCATTATAGAATTTTTTTTTCTGTACAAATGCCATCGTCACGTGTCCGGTCCTGTCATGGAAGATAAGACACGCCCAGTGCCACGATTTAGAGGGGGGGGGGGGATTATTCAGGGATGGGGTCATATACGGGGTGCCATCATATAGGGGGTGCCTAAATATAAGGGGGTGTGATGATATAGCGGGTGCGATTATATAGCGGGTGCCATTATATAGGGGGTGCCTGCAAATAGGGGTGCCATCATATAGTGGGTGCCTAAATATAAGGGGTGCGATGATATAGCGGGTGCGATTATATAGCAGGTGCCATCATATAGCGGGTGCCATCATATAGGGGATGACATAGGGGATGCCATTTTATAAAGGGTGCCATTATATAGGGGGACATTATATAGGGGGTGCCATCATATAGGGGGTGATGTCATTAAGGGGTGTAGTTTCAAAGTGGAGGGAGGTGACATAAATTTAGGGGGTGACATTTTCTAGGGGGTGGCATCATCTATGGCGTGGTATAGTTTTAAGGGGTGGCATTTTTAGGGGGTGGTATTATCTAGGGTGTTGCATCATTAATGATGTGACATCATTTAAGCGGTGACATCATTTAGAGGGCGCTACCAGATCTTAAAAAAATATAACAACAGTGATATATTATTGAAATAATACAAACATTGACTGAGAAGAGAGAACACCACATCGAAAATGCAAAGTGGTGGGGGGGGGGGGAGATCTTAATGTTCTGCATTTCGTGTTCTACTGACCAAATTGGTCTGCTAAATCTTGAATTCCAGTTACCTGTTATAACAAATTATACGTTTTATGTTTTTATAGACCTTTCAATTATTCATCAGTAAAATAGTGTTGTTGTTTTTAACATACTATTTTCAATTGTACTAGTATAGATCAAGGTAAACAACGTGTAATGCTTCGCTTTCAGAATAAATATTCTTCAGGTTTGAATGATAAATTTTTTCGATAAAACAGAAATGTACTCTTTACACCAAAATTTTCTCAATACCCAAATAGGGAGAAACGCTTACTTACTACTTAACCGCATTATTTTAACTCTCCTCTGTTTTTTTTAATATACCTACCTTCTAACCCCCCCCCCCCCCCCCCACACACACACACACACACTTGCCATTTCAACACATCCCAGAACAGAACAAAACCACAAACCACTATTGCCCTGATTTTTTTTCTCCACTCCCCCCCCCCCACCTCAAAACTTCCACCTACCACACGCGTGAAGCGTGAAAACACCTGTCCTACAGTTCAAACCCCCCCCCCCCACCCCTTCACCCTCACCCCCCCCCCCCCCAACTGACTTGTTAGTGAGGCGTCACTTGACACGTGATTACACGGCTCACGACCCGACTGTCAGCACGTGCAATATTTTGGTGAGCCTAATGCCAAATCCGCGGCTCCCCTCAACTGTTCTAAAAATAGACTCCCAAAATCGCGCGTGAGTTGCCGTGAGCAAGATATGCGCGTTCTTGATATTTGGAGGAACAAACTGATGCACATTGCATGGGATTTAAATTTGTGTGAAATTATTATTTTTTTGTGTGGAGTCATCACCCACAATCAAGTTTTGTATTTTTAGTTACTTGTATAATTTCCGCAAGGATCGGAAAGGCGTTGATGTTGTGATCACAAACTAAGCTCTGGCCCTAATCCTAATCTTGAGCCTTGTCCTAAATCTAATGTCAACCCAACTAAGGGGGCCATCTATAAATGACGTCACGCTTTTTTTTTGACGATTCCCCCCCCCTTCCCGTCCGTCACACGTCGTCAAAAAAAACCAGACCCCCCCCCCCCTTCTAAAGACGTCACACTTCAGCCTACAACCCCCTCAAAATTGCAGTTGAAGTTTTCTTAAAACATCGATATTTTTCCAAAATCTTGTCTCAACTCTGTCAACATAGAGTATTTTAATCAATTCCTATTACAATTTATTAAAACAGTTTTCTAAAGCGCAAAATAACGGCTAAAAATTTGTTTTCTAACATTGCTTTTTTATAATGCAAAACTATGACGTCACACCATCTAACCACCCCTCCCTCCCTCTCATCACACACCATAACAAGATTACACCCCCTCCACCCTACGAGTGTGACGTCATTTATGGACGACCCTAATCCCAAAGATCGACCTAATCCTAATCTTAAACCTTGTCCTAACTCTAATATTAACCCCACTAATCCCAAAGCTCGACCTAGATTCTAATACAACCCTAGTCCTACTACTAAAGGAACTCTAGTTTCAATAAATACGTGTGCCCTAGCTTAATCATCATCATAACCCCAGACCTAACCCAGGTTCCAACCTCCCCTTAGCCCTACTACTAAACCCATCTAACCCTAGTTTTGATAAATACGTGTGTTTTAGTCCTAATCTTCATCATAACCCACGATCTAGCCTAGGTTCTAACCCTACTTTAGCCCTACTCCTAATGCTCTCTAACAATAATGCTAAGAAAAACTTGCGCCCTAGTCCTAACCCTCACCAAACCTCTAGATCTTAATCCTAACAATCGAAATAACCCTTGTCCTAATCGCAACACACGGCTTATCCCTAACGTTTCGAAGCTTCGAATAACATGTATATAGACTGCATACAAAAATACACAAGGACATTTGCGTACCAGCTTTCTGTTAGCTGCAGTTTAGTTCAATACACGTAGGCCTAGTTTTGTAATAATACGTCAATGTGCAAGTAAAAAGAAAATAAAGAACTCTTCTTCAACTGCCAGTAAAATATAGTATAACTTAAGCAAATGGGGCCCTAAGTAAATTTGCATTATTTGATATCAGCAAAG
The DNA here is from genome assembly GCF_028476545.2 of Physella acuta. Lineage (NCBI taxonomy): Eukaryota > Metazoa > Mollusca > Gastropoda > Physidae > Physella > Physella acuta. The sequence goes on from NW_026732575.1 coordinate 1,633,588, forward strand.
CAAGTGTATTGTGTATTTCAAAATAAACAGTTTAAATAGCAATGATTAAACAAGTAAAAGTTCCGAAATGACAGTCCATTGGGCAAGTGAAGTTAGAGTTCACTTGTTTCTGTGACCTAGGCGGCTACAGGACATTACCCCCCTGGATATTTCCCCCCCGGATATTTCCCCCCCGTATTTACCCCCCCCCCCGGAGCAATTACCCCCCTGTCAATTACCCCCCTGTCAATTACCCCCCTGGGGAATTACCCCCCCCCCCCCTCTCAAGTTAAAATACTAACTCTAACTAGAATTTTATACCTATATACTACTTTAATCCAAACCTTAAGAAAAAGACCAAAACCTAAGCATCCACCTTAGCCTTAAACTTCACACAAAACCAAAACCAAAGCTAGACACAACCCTAACCCTAAAACTAGCTCTAACCCTAACCCTAACCCTAGACCTAACCTAGCCCTAACCCTAACCCTAAACCTAAACCTAACCCTAAAACCTAACCCTAACCCTAGCCCTAGCCCTAGCCCTAAAACCTAACCCTAACCCTAACCCTAGCCCTAACCCTAAACCCAGCCCTAACCCTAACCTTAACCCTGTCCGGGGGGGGGGGTAATGTCCTACTGGGCGGGGGGTAATTGACAGGGGGGTAATTGACAGGGGGGGTAATTACTCTGGGGGGTAATGTCGGGGGGGGGGAATATCCGGGGGGGGGTAATTGACAGGGGGGAAATGCCCTGTTCCCGACCTAGGCATATGAAGACCAGCCGCCTTTACTTTCACTAACTAGTTAGGTACCCATCAAAGCTGGGTGAACTCAGGGAAGTTCTACTGATTTGAACCCGGATTCGAATTCGAGACTTACGGGTTAGCATATAGTACATTACTGTTTTTAAACCATGACAAAAACAGAGTTATGAAAACTTATAACAGCATCCTCATAGATACTTGTACCAAACAGTTGAATCAAAATTTCGATGTGCCTATCTTTTTTTTTTTTTTTTTTGCATGTTACTCTCTACCATTAAAAATACCTTTTAAAAAAAAACTGTTTTCTCTCGTATGTTCCTGGCATTCTAAATGACCCTTCAAAGGTTTTCTTTTTCCACCCCAGGCAACAAGTGGAAAACAATTTCCCAAAAAGCCAATCTTCCCGCCTTAAACCACATTAACCCGAAAACAGGGTCACGCTGACCTGAATAAAACAAACACACAGATCGAAAGCTGCAGATTTTAGCCAGTGTTGAGGCTCAAGTTGTTTTAGGCAATTGTTTTTACTCTCGCTATCTGACTTGTTGATTGTCTGTTTATATGTCTGTGAATATGGTTAAGGTATAACTGTCATGCAATTTAATTATTCATCATCTAGTTAACGTCTAAAATTAACTTATCTCCCTTGAATTTTGAATTTAAAAAAAACATTTCGGCTAAACCAAGTAAAAGTGGCTTTCAAATTTTAAATTCAATGGGCGAGTGATGTGCAGATTGTTTCTATGACCTCGGGTTGTGAAGGGATGGAGTGGTCAGCAATATATCCAGAAGAGTTTCTTTAGATATCTGTTTGCTGGGAGTGGGGGCGCACAGCCCCACCCCCCGCCCCCCGAAGCACGGCTGCGGCCTCACTCATCCACGAACAAATTAGAATTTATAGAAAATTTATTATTAAACCTGCGTTCGCCTGACACCCCCCCCCCCCCGAAAGTTAAGTGTATCCCCCAAAAGTTTCAGGTATCTATTCAATTCCTTTATTAAAAACTACACATGCTTTTAAAACATTCAACACAATGAATATGAAACACAACCTAATAAACTACAGTCAGCACAAAGTAATACAAATTCTATAACTAATATTATGAAAAAAAAAATATCGGTCTCTTTAAATGTAATAGGTAGACTACTGATTTGAGATGCAGTTTCCTTTTATTTTACTTTATAAATTGTGTTTTATTTAAAACTAGTACTTTCTGCATGCAGTTTATTTTATTTTACTATTTAAAAATAGTCATCAATCTGCAATCAATATGGAGTTGCTGTTTTTTATTTTTATTTTACTGTAACTAGTTTTGAAACCTTTGTAAAAAGATACATCACCCTCAAGGAACACGATACCCCCACTTACCCCACCTCTTTTCCTCCACCCTACTTCACAATGGTGCTAATGCTACAGTAATGTTTTAGATGAGGCTCAATAGCTGGGGACCGCAGCTCTTCCAGGAGAGACAACTTTAAAATAAAAATGCTGCCTTGTAGTTTGTTCTTGGTTGGACAAATACTATGGAAGCAAATCCAAAAAGAAAAGCAGGCTGAAATCGGAGTCATCGGTCTATATGGTGCATAACCAGTTGACATGTATACTTAAATGTGTTGGAGGGAATCCCTTCCAACACAAAAATTAAGAATAGAGAACAAGAAGGTATTAGTGTCACAACCTATTCTACAACCTGTTGTTAGTTTACCAGTAACTTACAACAATCTAACCACAATGATCAGACCACCACAACCACAAGACTTCCAAACTCTTCCAGTACAATGTGTTTTTAGCTCTCGTAAAAAAATACAACCGGTGTATGCAAATAGATCCTGTTTGCAGCTGTAGGGATTTTATTTCCCTGGTCCGTTTCGATCTTGCCCGGGGCATCTGCTTTAAGTCAGCTCAAAAATCGATCCTGCCCACCGTGCTAATAACCGTTGATCACCATGCTAGCTTGTTGAGCCGTGGGACGTCTTTGACACGGGCAGGTCAATACGGAAGTCTAATAATATGGTCGGTATCGATACTGTTTTTACTCTAATTGATGAAGTAGTTGTTAAAAATGATATCAAAGCCTAATGTCGTTGGTATCAATACTGTGTTTTTGCTAGGTCAATAGTCTAATATGCTCGGTATCGATACTGTTTTTGTTTTACTTTAAATACTTGTTGCAATATTTGTTGAAAAAAGCCTAATGTCGTTGATATCGATAATGTGTATTTGCTTGGTCAATACAGAATTCTAACATGGTTGTTATCAAATACTGTCTTTTTACTCTTTGTGTTGAAATAGTTGATAAAAACGATACTGAAGCCAAGAGTGTTTGGTATCGATACTGTTTTTTTGCTTTACTTTAAATACGTGTTAAATTTTTTATCGAAAACGATGCCAAAGCAAGATGTCAGTGGTATCGATACTGTTTTTTACTTTAAATACTTGTTGGAATTTTTGTTGAAAACGATACCAAAGCCTAGTAAGGTTGGTATCGATACTGATCTTTTAATTATTTTACTCTAACTAGTTGTTGAAATAGTTTTTGTACAAGATTCGGAAGACTATGTTGGTCAAGTGCCAATACTGAATTTATGTGTTTTATTTTTATTTCACTCCAACTACTTGTTGAAACCTTTGTAAAAGATCAATTTCCCTGTTTGGACAAAACACCCCCCCCCTCTAACCCCCCCCCCCCCCCCAAGTCCCACCCTACTTCTAATCCATCCCACTGCTCCAGAATTTCACCACCCGCGTGATTCACCAGTTACACATTTTACCCAGCATCCATTATTTACTCCGGAAGATAACATGCACGACACGTTTTTCCGTGACGTAGTACGCATTGTCAACCAGCGTCCTGTGGGTCTGCTTCATGACGCTGCCCCCCGGGGAACCCCTGTCCGACGGTAATGTCCCCTGTCGTGTTTTATTATTCAAGCGATGTATTGTTTAAAGCCTGATAATGTGGCCTGGCATATGCCATGGGGGTTGTGGGTACAGAGGTTCTCGTGATTTGATACATAGGGGTTCTACTGTCATGGGGTCGTGGTTCTCGTGATTTGATACACGGGGGCTCCACTGTCAGGGGGTCGTGGGTACAGGGGTCCTCGTGATTTGATACATGGGGGGTCGTGGGTACAGGGGTTCTCGTGATTTGATACATGGGGGTTCTACTGTCACGGGGTCGTGGGTACAGGGGTTCTCGTGATTTGATACACGGGGGTTCTACTGTCAGGGGGTCGTGGGTACAGGGGTTCTCGTGATTTGATACATGGGGGGTCGTGGGTACAGGGGTTCTCGTGATTTGATACATAGGGGTTCTACTGTCAGGGGGTCGTGGGTACAGGGGTTCTCGTGATTTGATACATGGGGGGTCGTGGGTACAGGGGTTCTCGTGATTTGATACATAGGGGTTCTACTGTCAGGGGGTCGTGGGTACAGGGGTCCACGTGATTTGATACATGGGGTTCCATTGCCAGGGGGTCGTGGGTACAGGGGTTCTCGTGTTTTGGTACATGGGGGCTCCACTGTCAGGGGTCGTGGGTTCTTTTCAAAATTAAAGTAATTTACTTTTGAAAAAAAAAATTAAAAGACATTTTAAGAAAGAATGTGTGCAGTAAAGAATGTCTTTAGATGAACTAGAGTGCTTACGTTTCTTTACCTTGGCGTATAAAGGGAATATGTGGTAGGTTAAAGGTCAGTTAAAGGTCAGCCTGATTTACTTCCCTTAACACAGTAGTTCTTAACCTGGAGTTACCGAACTCTACTGTTTCATATACATATTCACCGTACCCTTCTTAATAGTTCTATCGTCCACACTGACAAAATCCGATCGTGAATCTTATGAGTCGGGTGTGTGTCTTGACCTAAGCCGAACCCCTTGTCTGACTCACAGAACCACCTGGGGTTCGATAAAACCCATGTTAAGAACAACTTCTCTAACGTACATCAGGTATCTATTGGAATCTGGTGGTCTGTATGATATCCTGTAGGTTCCGGCCGTGGACCCGAACTCGAGACTTTTGAGGTAGCGGTCTTACGCTCTACCATACCACCACCCAGCCCCTTAATGTCTGTAGTAATGACTAGGTAAATAAATTAAAGGTAAATTAAGTAAGTCAAGTTCCCTTTTTCGAACTTGACGGTTCATGGGACAAGTGAAGTAGAGTTAATCTATTTCTGTGACCTCGGCATAATGTAGTAAGCACTATACCCAGCCGAAATAAGGTACATAGCTTCCAGAAATCGGATTCTATTCAACCATAATTTATTTTACAGTTTTACATAACCAGACTGACAATACCTACACTCTACACCATCAAACTGTACTAAAGAGTCAGACATTACTCATACACTTCAGATTATTGTTGAAAGTAAACAACTATACAAATCTTTTTAATGACACACTGTTCTATATATGTTGACATGTCGTGTACAAGATTGTCCTATGCTTATAAAATGTCCGATATCTTTAACTAACATAGACCCCTTTTAACTCTCAACCGGGATATCACATCACTGTTTCATTAATTATTTAATGTTTTAGGAATTAATTATAACAGGGTATAAATTAAGAAACCGCTATTAAATTATTAGTGCTGTTAGCTTCCAAAATCAAATTGGTGCTCATTTTTTTATTATTTATTTATTGTTTTCCGAAAAAAAAATGTATTATTTTTTTTTTTGGCCTCAGACGTGTAATTTACAGAGTCATTTTTCCTGGCCATGTTCGTTTTAGTATTACAGTTTCATCATCGTCTTATGGGGACTGGTAGAGATTCAGAGTTTCTTCCAGACATCTCCCCCCCCCCACCGAAGAAGGTCTACCGCCCCCCCCCCCCCCCCCAAACGAAATGGAGTTTATATAGAAAATATTTACTTTTAACAGTGTCCGCCCCCCCCCCCCCTCCCGAGGAAAAGGTCAGGAAGATACAATGTACAGAATTACAATAGTAATACTTACAGATTTACAATAGTAATACTTCTTTCTGACATGTACTTTCATTCATTTAAGATGGTGTACTTATACAAGGATCTAATACAAAACGTCTAATAACAATTTTATTTTTAAACCTGAAAATGCAAATGTGTCATTAAGTGTTGATACATGGGATTTTTTTTTTATCGGCGTTGTGGGTTGAGAGGGTTTGGGTTTGTAAGTAGAGCTGAAATAAATTTGGGATTAAGAAATATGTGAGCTCCCGAAATGTTGAGTACAATGAGACACAGCAAATCAAATATTCTTCCCTTTCAAACATATATATATATATCTATCGCAGTTCTCCAAGGTTTTTTTTTAAATAAATTTATTTTAAACATTTAAAATAGTGATAAAAATTAGTTGCATAGTCTTATACAGTCAGTTGTATATTTAGTAATTTAATGGAGAAAGTAATATGTCTTAAAAACTAAAATACAAAGACCAAAATAGGGTGTAAAACTATTTTACTAAAGACTGCTTGGTTTCTGTGAATATTGTTGGAGCATAATTAAAGTTGGTGTACGAAAAAGTAAATGCTTTTTTTTTTTTTTTTTTTTTTTTTTCTTTTTTTAATACTTTTATTTGCAATTTAAAACAAGTACATCAACATCAAATTCTTACATAATTTCGAACATCAAATGAAAACGAAAATAGTAATACAATATAATACAATATATTACAATAGTAATATTTCTTTCTTACTTGTAGCCTGCTTTTATTCATTTAAGATGGTTTACATATACATAGATTCTAGATGTAATACAAAACGTCTAAATATAAAGAAAAATTAAAAATAAAAACCTATATGCTTTTTTGAGATTACTGCAAGCAAATAGAAGTTAGAACTAAGTACCTAATTGCCCTTTTTATTTCTACATCTATGTATTGAATTTATCGAAGCTAATGGTTTCCAATTTTTTTTATAAGAGTTGAATGGTGATGACAAAATATATAAATTATGAAAAAGAGGCAAACGTTATATAAGACATTTAGTTTTTGTAGATTAACTTATAAAAACTAAAGACAAAGGTTTTTTTTTAGATACTAATGTGTTTCTTTGTATGTTAAATGAAATATAAGGACATTGATATTGGTTTTTTCCCCTATGATTTATTGTGATGTTTAATGGGAAGTAACTAGCACAATTTAATATCCAAAGTAACTCCTTATTTTTACAAATTTTATACACTAGGATTAGTAGTTTTGAATTTATATTAGTATAATGTTTAACAAACATTAAGATTTTTAAACGTTAGGTAATAATGCTTTTAGGAGCATATTTTGTCTAATTGAAGAACAATGTCGCAAAGTAGTGTTTTGACATGTGACGGCGTGGTAGAGCGCTAGGATGCCATACCAAAAGTCTCGAGTTCGTATTCAGGTCCAAGTCAGTAGAACTTCCTTGAGTCTACCCAGCTCTGATGAGCACCTAAATCATGTAAGAGAGAGAGAGAGAGTAAAGTGCTAACCTTCTGAAATTTGGAAACATAAGCCCTACTCATCTGCCCAAAGGATCGCAAGGTCTAAAGAGGATTCTTTACTTCTTTTTTTTTAATTTCGACATTATAGATCTTTATCTGTATATTAAGGGCGTAAATGGACATAGATGCAGATAGTTTCCCTTGTTATTTAGAATTTTTTGAATAGGAAGTAACTGGAACTAATATTGATTTTTTTTTAATAAGGTGTAACGAAAACTGGTTTTTAACATGGAGACGTGTCTAAACAGTTTTCATGCCTGCATATGAGGGGATTAAATGGATAGCATTTTACCCAGTGAGCTTACTTTCCCCGACTCAAGCTAGGTACCTTTCTTAGCTGGGTTGGCTCAAGAGATGATATGCGGACTCATGAATGAGAATCAAACTAAATCCTTTCGCATTACTAAATTATACATTTCTTACTGAATATTTAAGAACATTTTGCCAAAAATGTTTATTTAAAAAAAATCAAGCTGACCAAAAATAAATATGTAAATTTCACTTAAAATAAGTTTAATGTTTTTTTTCCCCTTCTTTCTTAGCTATTGTAATATCGAATGGGATTTCCTCGAAAAGAATTAAATAGTAGCCTGTTAGTTTCAAAGGGCCTGTTGACTCCTATTTCAGCCTGTTTTTCTTTCAGGATTTGCTTGCATAGCCTTTGTCCACCCAAGAACAAACTACAAGACAGCAGTTGTTTGATTTTGGAGTTTTCTTTTCTAGATGAGTTGCTGTCCTCAGCTATCGAGCCTCATCTGCCCAGCTGTTCAATACGGAAAACTTGGAGTTAGCGATCATACCCTATCCCACCCAAAGCCACAGCCCCCTTGTGTTTTTTTTTAAATATAAGGCAGGGGTGGACTAGGCCGCCGATGGGGCCCCAGGAAAAAGTCCATGTGGGCTCCTAGGACTGGTCCTGTAATAGTCCTATTAGTGTTTTGATGTTTCTTTTTTTTTTAATTATAAGGTTTAAATAGCTGTGACTTCAAACGTATATATTCCATCACAGGCCCACTTGTCTAGTATTTACAACCAGAATAGAAAAATTAGAAACATACAGGAAAGTAGAGCGCACTTTGTAGTTTATAAAAGAGACGGGTGGCTTTTTTTTTTTTTTTTTTTTTTTTTGCAACATTGGGTCTTCAGGCTTTTTGTGAGAAAATGCACCATATATTTTTTTTCAAATCTCAAATTGGAGCCCCTTATAAAATGTTCCCGGACCCTTGAACAGTGTTTCTTCCAGGTATCTCTTCGGGGGTGACCCCCCCCCCCCCCCCATAAAAACGAAAAGGAATTAAATAGAAAATATGTACTTTTAAAAGTGTCCGCCCCCCCCCCCCCCCCCAAAAAAAAATTCAAGTGCCCTCCCCCCTCCCCCCGGAGATAAAAAGTCTGGAAGAAACACTGCCCTTGAACACCGCCAGTCCCCTGTTTAAACAACGAGTGTAAAATATAATAAAATGTAACTGTCGTAAAAATACAATATTGATATCACATGTCCGATGTTTCGTCGTTTTCTATTGTATGATATCAATATAATATGAATCACGTGTTTTAAAAAATAAATTACCCACTCAAACAGTGTGTGTGAGTCGTGTGTATCCGTTTCCTTCCCTCCACTCTTATCAATCAACCGAATCGCTCTTTCATTGTCTGTTGTTACTTTGTATCCCTTTTGATGTCCTTATCTTTCCCAAGCACGCTAGCGCGACCCCGGCTTACGCTACTGAAAGATGGACAAAAATTATCCGCGCGACGCTAATCAATAACAGATGGTCTTCCTTTGAAGTCTGTCGAGTAATCTCCCCTCGCGATCTCGTTCAGTTGAGTCGGTCCCAAGTCTCTTTACCCCCCCCCCCTTATCCCGGACGTGACGTAATCAATAGTCCTCGATAGGGAAAAAAACTTGTATTCAGATAGTCCTTGCCGCCATTATTTCTATGACGTCTGATTTCGTACATAACTTGACTCGTGAACTGTGTTCACTAAAAACAAACTCGCCCAACCAATCGTATTTGTGTACCTACCACTAAAATAAATTCTCTATCTAGACTTAATTTCCTATCTATTTATATTCCCTTACAAACTCTCTTCCTCATAATTTTATCAGCGTTTTTCCCTAGCTTCAAGTACCATTCAATCAAGCTCAAACTCTCTGAAAAGAAAATAACACCTTGGACGAAGAATTCGGCACTTTCTTGAGACGACCAAACTTAGACAAGTGTCTAATGTTTCTTTAACTCGTCTCAAAGGTCAACAGACGTACAATTTTAGGGACAGAAAAACTGTTGCCCGGATTTATCCCGTGTAAGAAAAGTGAAAATTACTAGTAATAACCACCCCCTCCCTCCCCGACCACTGAGTAATGACTACGTGTTTATGGGTAATACTTGCGGTGGATTGTTACCCCTGAGTCAAAAATACAAATTTTGGCGAAATGGCCTGGGTCAGACTTAATGTCCGGAACGAGACTGGCATAAATTATTTTGAAGTTGGATGTAGATTTCGTAAAACGAGATTAAGTAGCTGGATAGAATACTTTCTGACCTTTTAATATCTTCTTTCAAGTTTCCAACGACATCAATCGTAATATCTTTTTATGTATATATATATATATATATATATATATATATATATATATATATATATATATATATATATGTGTGTGTGTGTGTGTGTGTGTGCGCGTGTGTATGACACCAGACGGTGACGTTCTTTGTTATGTTTTCTGCAAACCCTTCTCACAGTACACAAATGCGACAGAGGCGTGTAACCACCTGTCTGTAGATATTCGCCCGTGGCTTAGGGACTCCCGCCTCTAGGCCGTGAGCACCTCATGTGGCACCAATACACCCATCTCATATAAAGGGGTACACTCTGACTATAGGTTTGAGATAATCACGGTTCAGATAATTAGGTGCAGGTCAACAGACAACAATGTCACAGGTCCACACACAATATCGCTACGTCTCTCACATTCTAATGACGCTGTCCTCTGCGTTCAAACATTCATATATATATATATATATATATATATATATATATATATATATATATATATATATATATATATATATATATATATATATATATATATATATACTAGCCGTCACGGCCAGGCCTTGCACTGGCCTCTGTGAAAAACCTATATGTAAAGAACCAAGACTTGTGTGTTCAGTAATCAGCCGCATATACCCGGCATTACCCACCCTAACCACAACAAACCAAAACCAAAACACAAAAGACAAAAGAAAACCGCAAACATAATACAAACTTAAACACACTTACAAACACAAACGAAAACACAAGCGCAAACCCAACCACAAGCAAAAAACAAACGAAAAATCAAAAGAAAACAAACCCAAATCCAAACGCAAGCACAAACCCTACCACAAACGCAAACCCAAACATAAAGAAAACACAAACGCAAAAATAAACGCAAAGTGTTCACAGTCTAGCTCGGGGCGCCAAATCGCACCATTTCAGGGTGCCGGCGGATTCGCCTGTTTCAGGTTAGTAAAAGACAATAGTACCCCAACTTAATCATATTATTTTGCACTCACTTAAACGAGCGTAGGTGCCATAGCAAACACGGGAAGCCCCGGGGCGCCAAATAACACCCTGTCTGGGCAAAATCATCCGATGGAAATTTTGAACATAAACTTAGCTCTCAAAAGAAATTGTTTCTTCGATCTTGCCTTTGCAATTGAGAACGTAGTAAAACTTTAGACTGCTAAATGTACTGTTAAAGCGTCTGCTTAAAAAGAAAGTAGGCACTATGGTGACGTAAAAAAAGACGACGTTCATCATGTTTGATGCGAATACACAAAAAATATTTCCCAAAAAAAAAGACACAGATAATCCTGCGGGAGTATATATATATATATATATATATATATATATATATATATATATATATATATATATATATATATATATATATATATATATATATATATATATATATATATATATATATATATATATATAATTGAACTGACATTACAATATATGGATTTTATACTAGCACAGACCAGAGTCGTATTGAAGCTCTGTTTACCTCACAACATAACCACCATATAAAGTATTTAGTTGTTTGTTTTTTTTCATTAAAAATTTTAACTCAAAATTCACAGTGGTAACAATGGATCGCTTATTTAGAATGCTAGTGCAATAAGAACAGGACAGTCAGTTTGAATGACACATGTGTTATAGCGCATTAATTACTACTATAGTTATTAATTCTGTCAAAAAATTATTATATTTCATCCTAATATAGGTTATTGATCTTTTTTTTTTTAATTTTACTTATTCCCATCTGCCTCCAGAAAAAAAACTGTACGATAGATTGTATATTTTGCTAATTAAATCATTTTTATCTTGGTTGTTTCCCCTATCTTCTTTCAACAGCAGCAGTTACTCCCCGTGATTCGTGTAATTATGATTAGTTATCGACATCCTGTGTTGACTGGCGGCCATGTTGTGGCTATAAAAAGTGTACTCTAGCCCGTCAACGGAATCGAAACAAACCATTAAATCAATATTGATGAAATCGATTAGTCGGGTGCTATTTGTTATTGTTGATGAACAGCCAATATTTCAGTTTTGTTTTAGTATATACTTCTACAACCAAATAAAAAGAATTTTATAAATATATAACGAATTGTTTTCATTATTTAACATTTCGTGAATAACTTGAGTTGAGAGTGTAACATGAAACGTTTATTTAACGATTGGATTGTAGCACTTTGGTGAACAGTACCTTGTGAAAATGTTTAAAGTATTAGTAAACAAAAAAAAATTCTTAAACGCTCTTGCTAACGACAGTTTACATCAATTAACGTAACATTTTAAAAGTCGACTATAGTAGTAGTAACTTAGGGTCACCTAAGGTAGTAAAATATCTGAGAATCTACTAATTGACGCATTCATTATCTGATATGTTAAATGACTTAAGATTGTAAGTGCAAAAAAAACACACACACACACACATAAACATAGATTTGCAGAAATAAATGTATGTTTGGAGGGAGTGCGTGGCCTAGCGGTAGAGCGCTAGAATACTAACCCGAAAGTCTCGAGTTCGAATCCGGATTCAAGTCAGTACAACGCCCCCTTCTCTTATGTCCAGCTCAAATTTGTACTTAACTGCTCACACTATCTCGCTATCTCTTCATATGCGGAGGTCACAGAAACAAGTGGACTCTACTTCACCTGCCACATGGACCGTCAAATATGCAAGTATGTTACATTTGCTTAATATTCTCTTATCAAATTAGCAATGCACTTTAAACAAGCGAGAGATATTGTTAAGAATTAAAGTTGTCCTTCAAAGTATCTTCAATTTTTTCCCTTAAGAAGTTAAAACATATTCCCAGGCAGGTCTAGAAAAGTGCTTCTCGGATAATTACGCCCAAGACAACCATACATATTTAATCTGCCTTTAATCATCATACACGGGGTCTAATCGATACCAGGGTTCAGCGTGAACCAGCCTGATTTCTTATTTGTTAACCATCGATTATTTTTTACGTAACGCCGTCTGGAGGGTTAACTTGTACTCGGGACATCTGTCGCCTCTAAAGGGTTAAATCTGTAAGCTCTGATGTGTAAATGTTACCGTGTGGTGATCACAATCTATCAGCTCTAAAGGGTTAACTCAACAAGCGCAGAGAATATCACGAACAGACAAGGGTTAACGTGTGCATCACAATCTGTCACCTTTAATGGGTTAACTCTTTAAGTTCTGATGTGTAAATCTCAACGTATAGTGATCAAAAATATCACAGACAAGGGTTAACGTACTAACGCCATCTATCAGATCTAAAGGGTTAAATCTCTAAGCGCTCATGTGAAAATTTTAACGTGTGGTGATCACAATCTGTCAGCTCTAAAGGGTTAAATGTGTAAGCGCCGATGTGTACATCTTAATGTGTAATGATCGAAAATATCCCAATCAGACACGGGTTAACTTCATGGCCATCTGTTACCTCTGAAGGGTTAACACTTTAAGCGCTGATATTTAAATGTTAATATGCTGTGATTGAAAACATCACGGGCAGACAAGGGTTAACTTGTACTCTGGCCATCTATCAGCTCTAAAGGGTTAACTCAATAAGCGCAGAGAATATCACAGACAAGGGTTAACTTGTATATGGCCATCTGTCACTTCTAAAGGGTTAAATCTCTAACCTCTGATTTGTAAATCTTAACGTGCTGTGATTGAATATATCGCGAACAGAAGAAGGTTAACTTCTTGGCCATTTGTCACATCTAAAGGGTTAACACTTTAAGCGCTGATGTGTAAATCTTTACGTGCTGTGTTTAAAAACATTATAGGCAGACAAGGGTTAACTTGTACTTTGTCCATCTCTCACCTCTAAAGGGTTAAAAGTGTAAGCGCCGATGTGTAAATCTTAATGTGTAATGATCGAAAATATCACGATCAGTCAAGGGTTAACTTCATGGCCATCTGTCACCTCTAAAGGGTTAACTCTGTAAGCCTTAACGGGCGGGGATAGAACATATCAATATATATGGTAATGAGGGATTTGTTCTGTACAGCGGATATGCTTTGTCTGACATAGATTGATTTTTTTTCTTTTCATAGCTCGGTGTTATGTGTGTATTTATACTAGGTTAGCCTGACCTTGAGACTGTAGTATGTATGTATTTATAGGTTAGTGTGACCTTGAGATTATTAAACGTGTGTATTTAGAGGTTAGAGTAACCTTGAGATCGTTATATGTTGGCCCTATGTGTGTATAGGTTAGCTTGACCTTGAGATTATTAAATGTGTGTGTATTTAGATGTTAGTGTCACATTGAAGTTTTAACAAGTATATTAATATGTTATCGTGACCCTGACATTATTATATGTGTGTGTTTTGAGGAAAAACAACTGGTTATATTAATTACCCCAATAGAACCATGAGATAAGTGGTTATATAATCTAATACCCATTTTTAAAATTAAAACATATTTCAAAAAGTGAAAGGTGTGGCCCAGAGCTTACTATCAGTAATGTAAACGGCTCGAGTTCAATAATCGTTTGAATCTGTAACACGCACCTAGTCTAATTAAATTGTACTGGCTTTGAGCTGAACGAATGATGGAAAAAAACAAATGCTAACCCATTCATTTTGAGTTCAGTTCACGGAATTTACTCCGGATAACTGTTATGAGCTCACCCAGCCCTAATGGGTACCGAGTTCGATTCTGGGAAAGTAATGACAGAAAGTTTTAGTGCTGACCACACAACTCTTTTATATTCCTAGGCGAAAAATGTATTATTATCTGTCGGTGTTACTGTCATGAATGATAGAGTAATTTAGTTAGAAACGTACAACTGATTTGTCTTAATTGGAAGGTACTGCTGATTCGTTTTAATTAGTACCAATTAAGAATACCACTGATTCATCTTGATTCGAAACATACTACTAATTCATATTGATCAGAAATGTACTACTGATACGTCTTACTTAGAAATGTATTACTAATTCGTCTTAGAAATGCACTACTGATTGGTGTAAATGGAACTGTCTTCATAAATCAAGGTCCTTAAACTATATTCACTACTCTCAAAATACATAGTTCCATTTTGCTATAACTAATTATTTTATGATAAACCTAATTACTCAAACTGTATTCATCAGCTAGTGCATCACATTACAAGATTCCATGTTAGCTGATTAACACATGAGTATTCTCTCTAAAGCCGGAAAAAACCGGTCTTGTGCACCGATCCATCTACGCTAGGCAGCGGCGGAACTAATGAAATTTTGGCGGGAATCAGCCGTACGTGGTACTAGTCAGACAGGTGCGGTGAACACCTGACGACAGGGGCTTGTGTCGTCTGCAGGTGCATCTTCACCCTCCCCCCCCCCCCCCCCCCCCGCCAATAATAGCTACGGGATGTTGTTAGATTGTTCTCGAAGATGTACCCAGTGTTTCTTCCAGGCATCTCTTTGGGGGGGGGGGGGGGGCAAAATAGTCAACCCAACCCCCACCCCCCGAAACTAAATGGAAATTTAAATAGAAAAGATATACTTTTACCAGTATCCGCCCCCCCCCCCCCCCCCCACACCGGAAAATTTAGTTTCCCCCCCCCCCTGAAAATATCAAGTCGTCTCTCTCCCCCCCCCTCGGAGAAAAAAAGTCTGGAAGAAACACTGGATGCACGGTAGTCGGATAAACACTGTTAAGAGTAGGTAGGACTTGCTTGAAGAATACAACCCCAATACGATGGCCTACAGATATCTGTTACAAGATGTAAGTTTGAGATAAATGAAAACTGAATTTCTGCCTCATCTATATTTTTGGTTTAAAATAAAACCTAACAAAAAGTCTAGGTAAAGTTTAAACTTTTTGCTGCATCGGAAACCCAAAAAAAATCTAAACTTTTGGTCTGTCATAGGAATGCTAACATATGTCTGATAATAATCTAAAAATTTGGTATGTAACTATAACATAATGGAAGTCTATGTAAAGTCTAAAAAGAGGTCTAAGAAAATTCTTAAATTTCGGTCTGCAATAAGGAACTTCGGGGAGTCTCAGAAAAGTCTAAAAAATATGTTTATGATGGAAGGCTAACACAATTATACAATTGTATTCTGTAATTTAGTGTCATAAGAACCCAATGTAAGTCTATGAAAAGTTTAAAACAACTGTTTCGAATAGAAACCTAACATCTAAAAAAGTATTTTAAAAAATTTCTGAAACGGAAACGTTACTGAAGACTAAGAAAACGATAGCAATGGCGTATTCTTCAAACTGGAAGCATATTAGAGACTGGTAAAACTCCACTTCACCTACCAACAGTGACGTGTCAAAAAGCTAGTGACCTTACAGCACTTAACACCTGTCACCTGTAAAGCGAAGTTTTTTTTACCGTGCTGACACACCGAGTGATAGACGTGTTAACCTACATGTCAAGGTTATTAGATGCCCCACTCAACCACCCCACTCCCCACTACATCGTTATTATTTTATACAACATATTTCTTACGTTTTTCTGCAAAGCCACTCTCATTGTTATGTAAACGATGAGTATATAGTAACACATAAAGTGTCGAAACAGTAATCCATATATTGACACATATAGAGATCCATAAATGGAACTGTTCTGGGTCTCATAGTGATCAACATACGAACTGTATAGCGAACCAATATAAGGAACTATTTAGAAAATTATATCGTAACCTAGATCTATATAATAATTTATATTTAACTTAATACAATTAACTGAACCAAACACACACTTACCCTCCACACGCATATTCTAAAACACAGATAAAATATAGCATATTATAAACCGCCGTATACATAGCAAATGTACCACCACTTAGATAGCAAATTAATGTGCCACCATATATGTAGAAAATGTACCACGGAACAGATAGGAAACGCACCACTTATATAGCAAATGTACTATGCAAATATGCCAGCATATAGATCGCCAATGTTCCACCATATAGATACCAAATTTACCACCATATAGATAGCCAATGTACCACCATTTAGCTAATGTACCACCATATAGATACCAAATATTTACCATATAGATAGCCAACGGACCACCATATAGAAAGCCAATGTACCACCATATAGCTAATGTACCATCATATATATTATAGATAACCAATGTTCCACCATTTAGCCCATGTACCACCATATAGATAACCAATTTACCACCATATAGCCAATGTACCACCATATAGATAACCAATGTTCCACCATATAGCCCATGTACCACCATATAGATAACCAATTTACCACCATATAGCCAATGTACCACCATATAGATAACCAATGTTCCACCATATAGCCCATGTACCACCATATAGATAGCCAATGTACCACCATATAGCTAATGTATCACCATATAGATTATAGATAACCAATGTTCCACCATATAGCCAATGTACCACCATATAGCTAATGTATCACCATATAGATTATAGATAACCAATGTTCCACCATATAGCCCATGTACCACCATATAGCCCATGTACCACCATATAGATAACCAATTTACCACCATATAGCCAATGTACCACCATATAGATAACCAATTTACCACCATATAGCCAATGTACCACCATATAGATAACCAATTTACCACCATATAGCCAATGTACCACCAGATAGATAACCAATGTACCACCATATAGCCCATGTACCACCATATAGATAGCCAATGTTCCACCATATAGCTAATGTACCACCATATAGATTATAGATAACCAATGTTCCACCATATAGCCCATGTACCACCATATAGATAGCCAATGTACCACCATATAGCTAATGTAGCACCATATAGATTATAGATAACCAATGTTCCACCATATAGCCAATGTACCACCAAATAGATAACCAATGTTCCACCATATAGCCAATGTACCACCATGTAGATAACCAATTTACCACCATATAGCCCATGTACCACCATATAGATTATAGATAACCAATGTTCCACCATATAGCCAATGTACCACCATATAGATTATAGATAACCAATGTTCCACCATATAGCCAATGTACCACCATATAGATAACCAATGTTCCACCATATAGCCAATGTACCACCAAATAGATAACCAATTTTCGACCGTATAGATAGCAATCAGGCCACCATACACACAGAGTTTCTTCCAGACATCTCTTCGAATTCTACCGCCCCCCCCCCCCCTCGAACGAAATGAAATTGATATAATTTATATAGAAAATATATACTTTTAACAGTGTCCGCCCCCCCCCCCCTCCCCCGAAGAAAGTCTACACCCCCCCCCCCCCCCCCCGGAAAAAAAAGTCTGGAAGAAACACTGCATACAGATCGCAACTATGCCACCATTTAAAGCAAAGCTTTAAGAACGTAGACGCGATCTTTGCTCAATAATATATTCTTCAGATCTTGTTCCAACAGCTTTCATGTATCCTTATGTAAATTATAGGAGCAGTGATTATATATTTTTATCAGAAAAATTTGATCTACATACGAACTCTTTACGCAAGAAGGATAAAAATAGAGGTGCAGCATAGAAATGGATGGATGGCGAACCGCCAATGTTTTTTTTAGATTACATCTTTGATTTTTATTAAAAAATGAAATAATAGCTGTACCACAATATTTGAATTTGATTCTTTTTCTATTTTGTGATTGACCACCGATAAGATGGGGAATTGGGGAAGGGGGGGGACTTGGTATTCATGCTCCGGCAGAGATTCTTCCAGGCACCTCTTCGGGGGGGGGGACAAGTCTACCGCCCCCCCCCCCTCCGAACGAAATGAAATTTATATAATTTATATAGAATATATACTTTTAACAGTGCCGCCCCCCCCCCCCCCGAAGAAAGTCTACCCCCCCCCCCCCCGGAGAAAAAAGTCTGGAAGAAACACTGTGCTCCGGCTTTCTAACGCATGCGCAATAAACGTCATTTTGAATAAGCTAATGTGCATCTTGGTATGCGCATAGCGAGTGACATCACGAGAAAATATTATGATTGATTTCTTCCAGAAAGCATCAAGTATGGCGGGGGAACAACTTCATTACATTACATGGTATAAAAAGTTTACTTTAGGGGAGGTAATTTCATATGTCAGGGGAGGTAATTTCATATGTTTGTAAGTTTGTATTATTTAAGAAACATATTGTGAAGAAAAAATGCATATTTTGTAACAAAATAAAAGTTGGGTTTGTATATTAGGTAAACTAAACTGGAAAGGTTATTGTTTTCTTTTTTTTCTGAAAACATGTATGTTGTACAGTGGCGTAGCGAGGCCGGGTTTTACCCGGTGCGGCACTGAATGGTGTCACCCCCCAGAGGCGTAGCGACTCTTCCCGGGGACAAACTTTCAATTTTCGATTTGCACCCCCCCCCCCCCTTCTCAAACTTTTGATTTGCACCCCACCCCTCGAATTATTCTCTATATATTTTACTATTTTTTGCCTTGGTGTCACCCCCCTAAATGGTGTCACCCCCTAAATGTCCGCACCCCCCGCCCCCTCCTCGCTACGCCTCTGATGTTGTATATTTTGTTGTCACACAATGTATGCGTGTAACAGATGAGTTTGGTGGTGTCATTGTATTGTAATCTTTATGGTGACATATTGGGTGTCTTTGTGAGCTAAAGGGCTTAATATTTTTTATTTGTTGAATCTGAATCAATATTGTTGTCAATATGGTGGATGGGTCTCTTTATGGGTCACTAATGTTACTATGTATGGGTCACTGTATCGGTCACTGTATGGGTCACTGCATGGGTCACTTCATGGGTCACTGTATGGGTAAATGCACGGGTCACTATAAGGGTCAATGCGTGGTTCACTTTATGGGTCACTATATGGGTCACTATATGGGTCACTATATGGGTCACTATATGGGTCACTATATGGGTCACTATATAGGTCAATTAATGAGTCAATATACGTGTCAATGTATGTGTCGTTATATAGTGTCCCTAAATAGGTAAGTGTATGGGTCACCATATGGGCCACTGGTTAAACAGAGATATTAGGTTGTATAAAACGTTTACGTGAAGTGAGGATTAGGTGGTGGTGGGGGGGGGGGGGGCTAGTGGGAGGTAGGGAGGGCCCGGGTGGGTGTTTGAAGAGTTTCAAACCGTTTGAAGGGTATCAAGGTGCCATTAAAGATGGGAGTGGGTGGTAGCCAGAGCTATGATAAACGTCATCCGCAGAAGTTAAATACCAATCAACGTACATTAAGGTAAGTCCGTTTTCACAATTCACAACCCTAATAGCGGGTAATAGTTAAGGTAGAGTTTAGCTTCATCTGCTTTATAGTTGTTTTCTTTAGCGAACATACAATTCTCGCACGAACTCAACCATATATTTATGTAAACAAATGCTTATCTTACACGAAAATCTACAAAATGTAGTTACCTATCAATATAATGATTTTATGATTATTATACAGTTTAACAAAGCATAATATAACTGTTTAAGCTTAGACACTTTCCAATGTTGAAATATAGATTGCATTGTTTTACTTTGAATACTTACTTGTGTTATTTACGTCCCGTATATATATATATATATATATATATATATATATATATATATATATATATATATATATATATATATATATATATATATACATATATATACATATATATATATATATACATATATATACACATATATACATATATATACATATATATATATATATATATATATACATATATATATATACATATATATATATCTATCTATATATATATATATATATATAAATTATATATATATATATATATATATATATATATATATATATATATATATATATATATATATATATATATATATATATATATATATATTAGCTAAGGGAAATAACTTATAACTATGTCCCTAGATATCGTTTATTTAAAAGATAAATTATTTTGTTTCATAACCAAAATGTTTTTTATCATTTTTATTTTATCATACTAGGACAATTAAAACAAATGTATATATCTTCTAAATTAAATAAATTACATAAATCATAATTATTAATTGTATATATTTTAAATAGAAAACCCTTGAATGTTATATTTTTAAAATGTTTTAAAAATAAAATGCACTACAAATATTTAATCATACTCGTGAGCATTTTTTGGATACCTTTACTAATGTTTAGGATGAAACCCACGCTTTTCTTTGAAGTAATTTAAATAGTAGTCTATAATTTATATTCTACTTTTAGTGCATTATTACATAAAAGCTTGTTACTAAAACGTTTTTTATGAATTTTTTTTTTTTGGTTAAAGCGGGGGAAAATGTTGAAATTTAAAAAAAGCGCTGTTTTTATTTAATGAAACCATCTCAGAAACAAAAACCTGATGTCGCAAGTCTTGGCCCGCAAGACGCAACAATCAACGCGACCACGACGAAATCCAGATACAAATGACAATAACCAAAAAAACATTTCGTCTATCAAGATACCACTAACAGACAATTTGGCAACAAGGGGACGTTCATAAATGATGTCACTCTCGTAGGGGGGTCCTCGTAGGGGGGAGGGGGGGGGGGGTCCGTAAATTTATGACGGGGTGAGGTGATGGCGAGGGGGGGGTTCAGATGGTTTGAAGTCACACTTTTGAATTATAATAATTATAATGTAAGAAAACGAATTTTAGCCGTTATTCCGCGTTTTAGAAAACTGTCAATACATTGTAAAAGACTGATTAAAATACTCTGTTGACACAGTTCAGACAAGATTTGGGAAAAAAATATAATGCTTTAAGCAAATTTCAACTGCAATTTTGAGAGGGGTTGTAGGCTGAGATGTGACGTCCATTTAGCGGGGGTGGGGGTGGTCTGGCTTTTTGTGCCGATGTGTGACGGGAGGGATGGGGGGGGGGGGGGGTAAAAATCGTCAATTACTCAATACTGGATTTATTTAGGTTAACGTCATGCTTCGACGCGCCAAATATTTTTAATATAAGCAGCTAAATACTGAGTTGGTTAAAAACATTAAATTTTAACTAAATATAGTATACAGAGTTTCTTCGAGGCATCTCTTCGGGGGGCGAAGCCCTCCCCCCCCCCCCCCCCCCCCCCCCCCCCCCCCCCCCACCCCGAAAATTTTTTACCACCCACCCCCCCCCCCCCGAACGAAATGAAATTTATATAGAAAATATATACTTTTCGATGGTCTCGGTCGCAAACCGTCTAACTCAAAAAAATTCGATTTTCTTTTTTTTACATAAATCAAAAGCCAATACGATTCCCCATAATGCCTGAAAATATTAGAGAAATCTGTAGAATGATTATTGAGATATAATCATTTGAACAAACCGCCAATTATTTCTAGCGCTAAAAATCTCGGCGCAAAACGAATATCGCTATATTTGTCAGTACACTTTTGATCGGGAACGCAGTCGTACGCCGTAATCACACAATTTTTCAGCACAGCAGTCACGGTACTTATAGGTAAGGATATTTGATTAATTATGTTCAACTATTCTATTAAATTTTATCATTTTAAAGAATAATAAACAAATAGTATTTGTTTAATATAGCCTATTTCCAGATTTTCAATAACCAAACTGATTTGTTTACATTTTTGTAGGCTAACACAATGCTTTGAAACTAGATCTTCATTCTAGAATTTAAATATCAATCAAAACAATACAATTCGAATTATATTTCCACAAGAATGTGCAATAAATTTAATAATTAATTCACTACTAGCTTTAGATTGAGGGTTTAGATAAGTGTTAAGAAATGTTTTTAGTAGATGCTTTTATGATTAATTTTTCAACAGACAAGCCTATCTCAACATACCAGCCTCTCTCAACATACCAGCCTCTCTCAGCATACCAGCCTCTCACAACAGAGCAGTCTTAACACATAACAGACCAGCCTCTCTCAACAGACCAGCCTCTCAACATATCAGCCTCTCTCAACAGACCAGCATCTCTCAACAGACCAGACTTTCTCAACAGACCAGCCTCTCTCAACAGACCAGCCTCTCTTAACAGATTAGCCTCACTCGACAGACTAGCCTCTCTCAACAGACCAGCCTCTCTCAACAGACCAGCCTCTCTCAACAGACCAGCCTCTCTCAACAGACCAGCCTCTCTCAACAGACCAGCCTCTCTCAACAGACCAGCCTCTCTTAACAGATCAGCCTATCTCAACAGACCAGCCTCTCAACATACCAGCCTCTCTCAACAGATTAGCCTCTCTCAAAAGACTAGCCTCTCTCAACATATCAGTCTCTCTCAACAGACCAGCCTCTCTCGACAGACCAGTCTCTCTCAATAGACCAGTCTCTCTCAATAGACCAGCCTCTCTTGACATATCAGCCTCTTTCAACAGATCAGCCTCTCTCAACAGACCAGCCTCTCAACATATCAGTCTCTCTCAATAGACCAGCCTCTCTCAACAGACCAGCCTCTCAACATATCGGTCTCTCTCATCAGACCAGCCTCTCTCAACATATCAGCCTCTCTCAACAGACCAGGCTCTAAACAGATCAGCCTCTCTCAACAGACCAACCTTTCTCAACTGACAAATCGTAAAGGCACCAGCATCTCTCAACAGACCAGCCTTTTACAACAGACCAGTCGTAACATTAAGGCACCAGTAACTCACAAGAGGCCAGTCTCTCTCAGCAGACCAGTCGTAATATACAAAACACCAATCTCTCTCAACTGACCAAGCTTACCCTCCAAGATATCAGCCTCTCACAACAGACCAGCCTCTCAACATATCAGTCTCTCTCAACAGACCAGCCTTACCATACAAGACACCAGCATCAGTCAACTGACAAATCGTAAAGGCACCAGCATCTCTCAACCGACCAGCCTTTCACAACAGACCAGTCGTAACATTAAGGCACCAGTAACTCACAAGAGACCAGTCTCTCTCAGCAGACCAGTCGTAATATACAAAAGACCAATCTCTCTCAACTGACCAATCTTACCCTCCAAGATACCAGCCTCTCTCAACAGACCATTCTTACCATATAAGAGACCAGCATCTCTCAAAAGATTAGTCTTATCCTACAATAGACAAGCCTCTCTCAACACACCAATCCTACCATACAACAGATCAGTCGTAACATACAATAGACCAGCTTCACATAACAGACATTAGACACCAACCTCTCTCAAAAAGACCAGCCGATCCTATCAAGAATTCAAAGCGACAGATATTCGTGCACTGCAGTACAAGCCTGATGCTACTGTCTACTTCAAAAGAGAATTAGCAGATAGCTGGCAATTGCTAAGCTAGGGTCGTAAGATTATGATCTCATCTGTAGCCCCTGACAAGTTGTACAAGAGCAGAAAAAAAGATAAAAGCTGTCATATTTGAGCACGCAAAAGCAAGTCATAAACACACCTTTTTATGATGATTTCCCTGATTTTAAAAATATGTTGCCATTTTAATGTTTCTTTATGTGACGTTTATTCAAAGAATAAATTTTTAAAATAAACACATTTTTGTGTGTTACATTTTTGTAAAATAAGTAAACATTAAGTCAGTATTAATGTGATTAGTGTGTTATGTCCCATTCATAATATATCTGACAATACGGCAGAGGCATAGCGACCCTTCCCGGCGCCCGGGGACAAACTTTTCGATTTGCACCCCCCCCTCGAGATTTCGATTTGCACCCCCCCCCCTCAAACTTTCGATTTGCACCCCCTCTAGAGATTTCCATTTGCACCCCCCCCCCCCTCAAACTTTCGATTTGCAACCCCCCGCAAGATTTCCATTGGCAACCCCCCCCCCTCAAACTTTCGATTTACACCACCCTCAACCTTTCAATTTATCTTTCCAACCCATTTTGGCGCCCCCTAAGGTCGGCGCCCGGGGACATATGTCCCCCCCCCTCATTACGCTACTGCAATACGGTTTCTGTTTTTACTATTATCATTCTACAAACCCAGCACCCACCAGATTTAGTGAAATAAACTGTGAGAATAGAAAGATGTAATAAATAAAGCATAACCTTCAACAGTTAGCAAGTCGAGTGCTAAATACAGACATAATGAATACACTCGAAAGCGATAAAGCGATAAAGCCATACTAAAACATCTCTATTAAAAATTAAACTGACCCCATAATGTAGAATAAACTCAAATAATTAAAATATGAGCCCAAAACTATAATCTAAATATTATGAAGTGTTAATTATAACTTAAAAACATAAACATAACTAAATCACGTTCATTGGACAAAACGAACGAACGCGGCTGAGACCGAAATTCTCGGCTCAAAACAGCTAAGTCTGCGCGCGCACAGATAGACGGTTTGCACCGAGAATTTTAGACCGAGCAAACCGTCTATCTTTTTAAACCTGCTATAATTTTGTAAATATTAACAAAACCCATTTTAAAACGCTACAGTATAGTCGGTAGAGAGTTTCTTCGGAGATATCTTTAAAAAAAATGTGTATTAGAGCGATCGAGATGGAAATAATCAGTTTTTTGTCTCTCCTGTAAAATTTACATTTTCGTAGTTAGACGGTTTGCGACCGAGACCATCGTTTTAACAGTGTCCGCCCCCCCCCCCCCCCCCCCGAAATTTTCAAGTGCCCCCCCGGAGAAAAAAGTCTGAAAGAAACACTGATAGTATAGTATTAACCTTTTGTACTTAAGAGTAACCCAGGTTCGTTCAATATTTATAGAAATCTTCAGCCAAGTTATCACCCTTAAAATCGGATTAACTTATCCCCCCTTTCAACGTCTATCTTTACCCTTATTTAATTTGTTGTCCAACTTTCTGCAATGTTTTCCATCACAGGGTGCGTACTTGTGTTTCTAGAATAATCTTCCACGGCTGCACGAGGATTGTCAATACAACCCCGACCCCCCCCCCCCCCCCAACCCCGGAGTTTACCTCCCTTCCCAGCCCCGGGTTTACCCCCCCCCCCCCTTTTCGTCTAGCATCTCATCTCAGTCGATTGCCGACGTTTTTTATGCCCATCGCCGGCACAACTTCTGCTGCCATGACGTCAGCCACTAAGTGTGATCACGCGACGCACGTGCCAAGCGCATTGATTTCCCAGATGTGCAATTTGGTGCAGCGCACTTGTTGCGTTTATGGTGCGAGGAGGGGAGAGAACTGCGCAAGACGTGTCTCCCTTTATGTCTGACCTCTTGTCGAAGGCTAATGACACTGTGGCACCTAATACCAATTCTATTTCATTTTTACTTTATTGTAGTGTTATCTTTTCTCTGTAAAAAACGTATCTTTTTATTTTCCCTTGCTAAGAGGTTCTTGTGAGGTCTAGTGTAATTGTAATGGCCATATTGTGAGTGAACATAACCTTAACAGACTAGTTATTTCCCTTGTTTATATTAATACGTGTTTGCTTCAATGTTGCTTGCTTGTTTTAGAGACTTAAAATTAAATACACTTGAATTCGGATAGCCTTTGTGTCAACAATATAAAACAACATACGACATTTTAATTAAGCTTATTTAATGAGTTTGTACTAATGTGTTAATAAAGTTTGAGTTTAAACTCAGAAAGTTATAAACTAAACAGTCTGCGGAAAAATGAAATTCAATTTTTAAAGTGGCGTCACTCGGTCGGGTGTCAACCGATGCGATAACCCCCACCCCTTCCAACAATTTCGGATCATCGCTTTTGCGTCCTCCAAAAATTGTTTTAATCTAGACTAGATAAAACATAGTTTAGACGGAAATTGTTTACAATATTTTTTGTCGTGGTGTCAACCCCTAATTAGTGTTACCCCTTGTGAACAGCACCCCCCCCCCTCCCACACTGCACCCCGCCTTGTGATGCCATGGTTTATATTAATATTAGAGGGACGTATGTACAAAAGTTGGAAGCTAGGGTTGTAATTTAAGACAGTCCTGAGCCTTGCCGTCAATGGGGGCTCATTACTTTAGACATTTTAACAAACAAGATATTTTGCAGACAACTTGTATGGGAGTCAGCCTTAAGTGTTCGCAGGAGAGTGAGTAAATATTGCAGAGTGGCTCTTATTTTACTAATACTGTAATGGGACAAATAAATACATAGAAGATGGAACAAGTAGAGATACGTCTCCAGTAGAATACAAGATATTCTCTTTACTTGGAAAATGTAGTTAACATTTGGACTACAGAGTATTATGTTTTTCGACAATAATGTTGACCGGGTGGTCTTATGTCGGTATGGTTTAGGGAAAGAGCTTTTGACTATAAACTTCGAGTAAAAGTTGTTTGGTTGGTATGTGTGAAGGGAGGGTTTTCGGGTGGTAGGAATGTATTGTTTGTTTACTGTATTGTATACTGTAATACACATCCAGTCCCGGGGATTGTACCGTGTTTTCGTCTTTTTTACAATGTAGCCTGACACGGTTTAGTGATGGAAACAAACACAAAAGGTTCAGTTCAAGATAAGATAATATTCTTTATCCAAACACAAATTGATCTCCTACTCCTATCTTTTCTGACAACCGCCCTGTTTTAAAAGACACGAACTTCATAAAATCGTATTTAAATATGGACCATCGCTCTTAAATATTATAATACAAATAGTTACAGTAGGTCTAGTTGGTTAGGTAGAAACACGAATCCTCCATTTAAACTGTCACACTTTTCTTAATGTGTCTACTAAATAAATATGAAAATTCTACAAAAATATCGTTAAATATTCAATCCATCCTTCTTTTGTTATCAACAAACTATTGCGCTACGCTCTCAAGATTTAAACTATCACACATTTCTTGATGTGTCTACTAAATAAATCCGAAAGCTCCATTAAAATATTGTTAAAATATTCAATCCATCCTACTTTTGCTATCTACAAGATATTGCGCTACGCACTGAAGTCAAAGAGTAAATGCTACTACTCATTTTCTCTATCTCTCACTCTATCCTTTCTAGCCCTCTCTTTCTCGCCCCTACTCATGTCTCTCTCTCGCATTCTCTCACAAAAAAATGATTAAAATATTAAACCATTGATCAAATAAACATTTCTGGGAGTCAAGGGGTCAAGGTACTACGTTCCACTCCCGTCAATTTAATCGTCGAGAAAGCGCCCCCTAGAGGTCGAGTCAGGGGAGAGAGTCGCGAGCACCCGTAGCTCAGATTTTTGTAAATTGGAGTCGTTGGGTGAGTAATACCCAATACATCCAGTCCCGGCCTCTCCGTTCTCCACGTTCTGTGGGCCACTTAGCCGGCCGGGTAAAATTATGGGCTCTTCACATGGCTTTTGGAAGTGAGTAAATGTAAGGGAAGAAAATTATTTCCACCGAACCCTTTGTCATTTCATTCTTACCATAATAAGCAAGTACTTAACACAGAATCTCAAAAACG
This sequence comes from Physella acuta, assembly GCF_028476545.2. NCBI lineage: Eukaryota > Metazoa > Mollusca > Gastropoda > Physidae > Physella > Physella acuta. The sequence continues at coordinate 1,661,581 of NW_026732575.1, forward strand.
TATCAGGGACAGAGCTTATTCCAGACAGCAAAGAAAGTCTACCGCCCCCCCCCCCCCCCCCTTCCCCTTCCCGGACTAAATGGAATTTATTTATAAAATAGATACTTTTACCAGTTTCCGCCAGCCCCCTCCCACCCCCCGGAATATTTAGTACGCAACCCCAAAAATATCACGTGCCCCCACTCCTTCCTCCCCCCCCCCCCCCCCGGAGAAAAACAATCTGCAAGAAACACTGGTCATGGACACCCCTATTATTAAAACGGAAACATCGTCAATCCCGCCCCCCCCCCTCATTCATCTAAGGTTAAAATGTAATAGGTAGTAACTGACTAATTGGCACTGAAACCCAAAAGCCTAACATGCCTCCACCCCCCCCCCCCCCACACAAATAATAAATACGGAGTCCTAAATGCCTAACATTAAACCCCCACCGGAAATGTACACAATACCGACTATAGGTAGAATGGTCCACCACATCCCCTTTCCCCCCCCCCCCCCCACCCAAATAATTACATTGCTTACTATACTCATCCCATGCTCATACCAAACCAGCATTCAACGTAATACTGATCAATCCAATACTAATCATAAATACCCCCCTTTAAAAAAAATGCGAAAGCCATCCCCCACATTTCTTACTGTAACCTCCCACCCCCCCCCCCCTCCGCTCAGTATTTACCGCACACCCTCCATATAGAATCCTGAATCAATGCCCCTGTCATAAATTGAGATGGATGCCCCTGGTGTTCCAAAAAGAAATGCTTGACTTGCGTGTTTTGAAGCTTCTACTCACCCACCGTCCTATGTTTTCTTGACGGTCTGTAAACGCTAGTAAAATACGGGACTGCTTTTATAGTGGGTGGTAGAGTGGGTGGGTTACAACATACAGTTTTTTGACGTCATTAAACCAGTGTTTCTTCCAGCCTTTTTTCTCCGGGGTGGGGGGAACTTGATATTTTTCTGGAGGGGAAGGGGTCGGACATTTTCCGGGCGGGGACGGACATTTGTAAATGTATGTTTTCTAAAAAAATTCGGATAATTATAAATGGAGGATAATTATTTTTCATTACAACCAAATTGAAATACGTTTTAGACGAACTCTGCTTCATCTGCTTCGGAAACCACTTTTCTTCTTCTTCTTTGTTCTTAATTTTTAGTGTTGGAAGGGATCAAACTCGAGAGTTTTCGGTTTAGCAACCATGAGCTTTACCGACTAGACCACGCCGACTCCTTTCCAACACAACTAAGTATACGTGCCAACTGGTTATGCGCCATTAAGGCCATTGACTCCGATTTCAGCCTGCTTTTCTTTTTGGATTTGCTTCCATAGTCTTTGGAAATCACTTTTGCTAAGGGGGTTTTAAGCAATACCCAGAAATTAAATTTTCATAAATAACTACTTTTTTTTAAATTATCAAAATTAAAAAAAAACAGCCCACAATAATAACAAACTAAATTTCGAAATAAGTTGTAAACAATTATACAAACCCATTTAAAAAGTATCATCTAGACATTTTTAAATATTTTTTTTAATCGCTGTAGGCGTTATTTTCAAATAACTCCTGATGTAAATTAATCTCAGTTTGTAAACTGGAAGAAATCGATCGTACGACAGAGTTACCCTGAGGCTTAACTCCCCCTCGTCAACATTACAAAATGACGGGTAATCTCAGAATAATTGAGTAATGCTCTTTAAATTAGCGCAAAATTTCCGATGTTATTTTTTTCTTCTAGCATTTGAAATGATATTCTAGATTTAAGTGGGTGGAAGTTGTTTTACGATGCGGAATTTAAGTTGCATACATTTTAGAAGTGTTGCTATTTTTAGCTGGAAACGGCTGGTTTCATTTTACATGTAAATATCTTGTTTGATTAATTCATTTTGTAACTTTCTATAAATAAAAATATAATTTTGAACATAAGTTTGAATAAACTAATCCAACCTTATACCATAAACCATGCACTAACCAAAGCCAAATATCAATGACTAACATTGTTAAATACTTAATATTTGTAATCAATGTAATAAAATCAATTCATTACAAAATATAAATTGTGATGTTCATCTGAAAATAACCATAGGACACTACAGTATCATAATATCGTTGATATTTCTCTACCAATGACGCCGTTAATGTTAGTGTAAGGATTAGGGTTAGTGACAGAGCTAGGACTATAGTGAATTAATGGCAGTGTATGGGCTAGGGTTAGTGACAGAGCTAAGGTTATGGTGAGTCTGTCTGAAGGCTAGAGATTTCAGGGTTAGGCTTAGGAATTCTGTGCGTGAAAATAAATAGCTTCTATACGCCTGATTGTGTACCCTGGTGTTACTACATGCTAGATATTAAAAACGACAAATTAATTATTTAGCTTATTTTTTATCACATAATTTCGTAAATACAATAATTAAATATAGATTCATTCAGATTATTTTACCTGACATTATTTATAATTATTATTATTATTATCATTATTATTATTATTATTATTATTATTATTATTATACAACAATAAGTAAAGTAAAAGTAAAGTTCTTTTTCAAACCTGACAGTATATGTGGCAGGGGAAGTAGAGTACGATTGTTTCTGTGACCTCGGCATATGAAGGGATAGTGTGGTCATCACTATGCATAGCCGCCTTTACTTTTTCCTAACGTGAGTTAGAAATCCATATTTAACAAATGCCCAGCTAAATATCAAAAACTATAATACCGTATATCTGCTTTAACACTTTTATGAGAGATTATTAATACATAATCCAATTCAACTCCCTTGATAATATAACGCAAATAATAATCTAGATGTAATGTAATGTTATAAATGGATAATCAAGTCAGCCCAATTGGTCAGAAGCTAGAATTTATCTCCTGTGAAATGGAGCTGAAAATTCCCCTGAGATGGCACATTTTTTTTTCTCTCCGTCTGCTAGAGCTCTGCGAGAACCACCCAGCCGGTGTTGATCAAATGTATGCATGGTCACTTCCGGTATGTTAATTTTTTTTTCCTCGGGGGCTAATCTGAGATTTGAGGGAAGCTGAACGCTACATACGTGATTGTATTTTAATCCTCTCGCTATCTGCGCAGTCGTTTATGTCGAACCGTGCATTATCTGAAACCAAAAGTATATATCTCTATTGAATACATAGCCTGTCCTATGGATCAATTTACTAAATTTCCCTTTTTTAAAATTTCCGTTCAGGATTTAACGCAATCCAATCAAACTCAAAATCGGTTTAACAGTCTTATATTTCAGCTACACACATGAAACTTTGTGTGTGGGTGATATTAAGTTAGTCGCATTCAAACATTTTGCTCTAGAAGGAAGAATTTGAAACTTGCGAGAAGGGGGTGGGGACGATTATATGAATTAAAGTAATATTTTATTTTCTGTTTGAATTTAGATTTTTTTTCTGTCCTTCCGTGGTACACAAGAGGATGGTCGGTGGCTGGGGGCGTGATCCTTGAGGTACCGCTCCATCCCGTAAAGATGACTTACAAGAACACTGAAGGTAACGTAACTTTTTGTGGTTGCCAGGAAAGCAAGAAATCACGCTGGTGGTGCAATGATGATGGTAAGATACCGTTACACCATCGGATACATGTTGTTGGGACATAACCCACGCTTCTCATAAAATCCCACCACGCAATCCATATATATATATATATATATATATATATATATATATATATATATATATATATATATATATATGTATATATGTATATATGTATATATGTATATATATGTATATATGTATATATGTATATATGTATATATGTGTGATGACGCAAGATTACGTCAGACATGTTTAGCAGATATAGGTTAGCAGAAACAGACTATCTATAGGCCTAGTTGGTTGGTCAGATAGAGGCCAATGGGCGCACAGGGCTGACCGGTCACATGGGACGGTCAGCTGACCACTGAAGCGTGGGTCAGTAGAGCCATAGGCAGTTGATAGGTAGATAGCGAGGAGAGAAGGTGTTAGGAAGCGGTTAGAGACGGTTGTAATTTGCAGAGCTAGAGAACAGTTAGATAGTGTTAGGATTGGTCGTGGGAGTTAGTAGTATATGAACAGTCAGTAGTAGTAATAAATAGTACAGTGTAGATCAGTTAGGTAGAAACTTGAACATATATATCATTTTTAATAAAGAACAATTATAGTTGAACGTGAACTGTGTGTTATTGGATCCATTCGTTACCGCCTTCATAAAACCCCCCACCCTCACAACTGGTGGAGCGCGGGTCGAGTGAGGGAAAGAACGTATATCAGCTATTCATGACGGAGTACGACTGGTGTACAGCTTTCTTAACTCAACACAACAGAGGGTTTCTTCAACCGGAACGAGTTCGGATTACCAACACAAGGGAACAGTCTACATATTAAAAAAAAAAGATAAGTACCTTCCAAAATTTTTTTAAACGTTTGGGTTTAGACTCGTGCTGGATATTTGGTACCAGCGGTTTTTCTGCCTCTTTCTTATCTATTTCTTCAACCACACTACCCTTAAAAATGCCTCCATTGTACGAAGTGGGCACTAAAACTGAGCTCAAGTCAGGCCTAGAAGAGTCAGGTAGAATTGATGACTTGTTGCTATACACAAATGTTCAGAATACAGTTAAAATGGAACACAAAACAAGAACTATTGAGGATCCAGATATTCTGGATGAATTGATTATTAGGCTTGGACAATACACGACAACAGAAAATCGAGACTGGTTATTAACTGTTAAAGAATTTGACGTAAAAACTCTAGATGATCCAGATGCTATGGAAGATTTGATCAATAGAATTGTAGATTACAAGGTAACCGGAGATCCAGATTCCTTGTTGACTGAAGAAGAATATGATGCAAAGATAGATGCCGAGTTAGCAGAGAAACAAAGAGAAGCAGAAACATATATTGCCGGAATTAAAGAAGAAACAGAAAGAATTCGTAAAGAAATAGAAAAAATGAGAGAACTTCGCCAAGCCAAACAAGAAATGGTGCAAAGTTTAGATACAAATAAAAACAACCAGATAGCCGAACCAGCATTTTACTATTCCTACGACTCAGATTCAGATGACACGTCCAGTGAAGCAAGCGAAATACCTACTACAAAAAGTGAAACACCACATAGGCCTACACTCCAAAAACATAATACGGCAAATCACACCATTCAGATTAACTACAGTCAACAAAAACACAAGTACAGTGTCAGATGCTACTATTGTAATAGAACAGGCCACAAACAAATAAATTGCAGAATACGATATTATGATAGACGCCAACAAGATGCACAACGTAACAGACCAAAATATAGACAGATAAATAGAAAAGCTTTTATTAGCTAGGCCAATGCAAAAATTTAATTTCAGTAAAACAATATAATAGTTACATATTTGGATAGGGGCTGTCAATCTGATTACAGATCAGTTTGAATTTTCAAAATCTGACCATAAACAAAAAAGTTATGAATTTTTTAGTCATTAAAAAACAGCAGTTTTTTCAGACAACCGGGGTAGACCCTGAAAGAGGAAAAATACTGGGAGGGTATGGACCAAATTTTTAAGAGTTTTTCACTAAAGTGGTATAAAAGCAAGCAGACTTCACCAATTGATGTCATTTTATGATATTTTGTAGATTTTTGTATGCCGAATCCAATGATGCCATTTTAAAAAGTGTCTTTTGATTACATAACAGACTTATTTCATGGATTATGTAATACCCCCCTTCAATTTTTTTTACAACATCTGATAATCTGTGTGATAAGAAGTCATTCTTTAAATTAAACACTGTTTTAAACCATAATATGACATTTGTATATGCTGAAGCTAATGGTGATATTTAAAATGGTCTAACATTATTACAAAACTATAAAGGTCAGGTTATGTAATTCACACCTTTTGCTCATAATTTACCATGTATTTATTTTAAATCTCTTTTGCTCATTGTCAGTTAACTTAAGTGAATAGCCTACTTAAAGAAAAGATAACTAATACAGTTTTAATACAAAGAGAAGGATGCTATAACAATAGTATATTTGTGATGATGTAACTTCTTAAAATATGTTATGTAATCTATGTGCAATTGTACAGGCCTACTCTATTCCAAAAATATAGGCATATCTTATTATATTTATATTTCTTGTTACTTTAAATGTCATAAATTGATACAACTTTCTTGTATAGAATTAGTCTAGTTATAAATGTGTCTTATCAGAATCAGTGTGCTTTATGACAATTTTGTAATATTTTTAAACACAAAAAAATTGCTCATTTTTACAATTTTAATAACATAAACATTGGAGGAAAATTGTTTTTTTTTTTAGCTTGTACAAGGTAGTGTAAGTTATAGGTCTATAACATAGAATTATATATGCTCAATGTTTATGCTAGTAGTAAGCTTATGTATTTTGTAGGCCTACCATAGGCCTATTACATTGGGGAAAAAGCACGTGTTTGAGTGCTTGACTGTGTGTAGTAGATGCTAGGCGTTTTTAAAGTTTCCCGTGTCTGCCTAAACACGGAGGCGTTTATCACCATCAGCATTTGCCTAGATTTAGTGAAATCAGACGTGGTTAACCAGGTTTTCTGACTAACGAATTTTATTGCCGTATTACGTAAACACGAGGCTAGATAGGCTAGTCGGCCAACCCGATGAACGTGTCAGACGAATATTATGTACTTTCAGAGACAAAAGTCTGGCAAGATTTTCTGATCTAAGCCCGAGGGTTAGTAACATCAACTCCACAAAGTGAAGGGGGAGGTAGGTGGGGTATGAAACCACCGCGAGCCGCTCGGGTACCGTACGGGTGTTATACAACATCAAAGGCGCCGACCCTCGGCTTGTCGCGTCACGGAGTAATGGGGGCGGGGTGAGGCTATGGATGTTACATACCGTGTAGGATGGTCAGTGACTCCCCATACCCACCCCATCCCATTTTGGTCGATTTGGCAAGCTACTAACCTCCACGTTGTTAAGGGTTTTAAAATTTTTTAGTCAACCGAAAAAAAAGAGCCCGGGGTAAAATTTAATTTATTTTTTAAAGCCATTTTTACGAAAAAGTAATGTACACAATAATGAAATGTTACGGCACGCGAATCACATCAGCATTGTTTGGTCGGGTCGATTAGTAAATACTATTACGACTTTTTTTTGCCGTTTCAATGGTTTAAAACAAAGTTATGAAACATGCCTGTCTACTTAAATATAAAAAATAGCAATACCCGACGAGTCAAATACGGGAACACACGTATCTATCTTTAGAAATTGTTTATAGTCTCATCCAATTGGATCAACCGCCTAGCGTCACGTGACCACACACTCGGCTGTGCTACACGATGTGTAGATCACGATTCAGTCGGACGGCGGCCGACGCGTTAATTTTTATTTTCGTTCCGTCTTAAAATGTATGGACGGCTTTATTATGAGGTTTTATAATACATGTCATACATTAAAATAATCGGCGGGATTTCAGGAATACAGCTCAAGGTTCAAATGTAAAATAGGTCAAATAATAGACCGGGAAACTTAGTTCAACTTTGCGGTCCGATATCTCCCGAAGTATTTAACTTATTTTGACCACGAACCTTGAGCGTTGTACGTCTACATTTAATCTGTTCGTCTGCCAAATTTGATTGTTGTAGTACGTAAACTCGATACGTCTATAAAAAAAATTGTAGCGCGTCATATTAAAAACACGGCGATTCGAAGCACAGCCGAGCGGTTCAGTCGGACAGCGGTCGGCGCGTCATGTTTTGATTTTCGGTCCACTTCAAAGTCTATAGACGTCCTTATTATAGGGCCTAATAGGACATATCATACATATTAATAAACGTCGAGATTTCAGGAATACAGCTCAAGGTTCAAATTAAAAATCGGTTCATTAATAGCCCAAATAACTTAGTTCAACTTTGCCGTTCGATATCTCCAAAAGTACTTAACATATTTTCCCCAAGAACCTTGAGCGTTATACGTGAACATTTAATCTATTCTTCTACCAAGTTTCACTGTTGTAGTACGAAAACTCAAAGAGTCTATAGACTCTAAGTAACACCCCTCTTTTAAAAAGGTGAAAAAGCCTCCCCCCTAATCGGCACGTCGCCGCGGGGGGTAAAAAATGCGATTAAATCGGCGATTTCTTCAATGTCTGAAATAATAAAGAAATCAAACTTATACAGTTAAAAAGGTTGTTCAATTACGAACAGAATGATGTATAACATGTTAACATAAACACAATAAAAGCATGCAAAAAACAGAGTTAAACATGCAGGGGGTAGGGAAAAGCCGATTTGTCCGATTTTCTCGGCAGCGGCATTGGCCTAGCTACTTTTATGTCATCGTTTACAGAAGCCAGTAGAAGAACAGACATATTTACATCAAAAGTCAATAACAGATACGCCACAGCAATTAGGGACACACACTGCTCAACAGTGGCAGTACGTAACACATTCGTACAACACCACCAATACACAGGCAGAACACAACGTGTTCACAGCTCAAGAGGCAGCACATATGTTTGGCCAACAGCTATAGTCACCATAGCCACACCTTCAGCGTGTAAAACAGTTGAAGCAGTTGTTTTCAAAAACGGACCATACGATATGATATTAGGCAACATTACAGGAGTGAAGCAATTTAATGTAGAATTCATGAGTCACAAGCAACAAATAAACAAGCAGCCCAGTATTCGGAACAAAGAACAAGTAGACACAAAAGTAGACGGATTGCATTTCAAAACGGACAAGTTGATAGAAAAAGTTAACGAGGTTATTGATGATCATTCTATAAAGACTACTGAGATTGGTGCAGCTGTTCTTAACTTAAGACTGCAGAACGACACACTCAGTAACAGATTGCTGAGATTAGAGAAATCAGTTAACAAGGAACCAGAGGATTATATAACAAAGAATTTGATAGCAGAAAAAGAGTACGGTTACTCCTGGTCAGCCTTAAACCAGATGACCCCAGCAACACACCTACACAAACACAATTATAGTAATCATAGACCATGTGAAAGTTCGCAACACAATTGTCCACACCGAGCCCCGCCCTATCGATCCTAGTGTGGTATATTAATGCCTGGATAGAGTTTGACCCGGAACGCCCCCACGAATGATTTTGAACAACGGACTAAAGTCAAGTCGATGTTTTTTTTGTGTGAATCTAAGTAGTCGAGGAAATCGACGTGAAGTCGTACAGTCGAAGTCAGTGTAGTCAAATCTGAAGTCAATTGTGTTATTGAAGTCAGTGAAGTATAAGTCAGAACTGAAGTCAAAGAAGTTATTTGAAGTCAGTCAAGTCAGTCAATAAGTTGTTGAAGTCGTATTTGAGGTCATAGTGACGTAGTTGAAGTCATGTTGAAGTCAAAGTGAAGTCTTTGAAGTCATATTGAAGTTGTTGAAGTCAAAGTGAAGTCTTTGAAGTCATATTGAAGTTGTTGAAGTCAAAGTGAAGTCTTTGAAGTCATATTGAAGTCGTTGAAGTCAAAGTGAAGTCTTTGAAGTCATATTGAAGTTGTTGATGTCAAAGTGAAGTCTTTGAAGTCATATTGAAGTCGTTGAAGTCAAGGAAAAGTCTTTGAAGTCAAAGTGAAGACGTTTAAGTCGTCGAAGTTTAAGTCGGTCAGTGAAGTCTTTTAAGTTGAATTGAAGTCGAAGTCAGTCAGAGGTCTATGAAGTCAGTCGATTTAGTTGTCGCAGTGAAGAGACTTTAGTCGTCAAAGAGAATTTAGTCGTCAAGGAAATTAGTCGTCATGTGAAGTCAGTCGTCAGAGGAAATCAGTCGTTAATTTGAAGTCAGTCAAGTTACTGAAGTCGAAGTGAAATAAGTCAAGTTACTGAAGTCATAAGTGAAGTCAGTCATTAAGTCAAGCCAGCCAGTTTAAGTCAAGTCAGAAGTCAGATAGTGAGAGCTGCTCCACTATATGATTACGCATTCAAATGTTGATTTGAAACGGCACTATATTATTGATATACACTTACATGTCTATTCTTTTTGTGAAGCTATTTCTAAGCTCTAGTAGTGTTTACGTCTATTGAGTTTATTAGGCTTTACAGACTGTTGTTAGATTAGAGTGTACTGATTTTTTATTTGGTTATGTTGTAATGTTATTTTTTAATGTTTGTTATGCCGCCAGACAAATGTTCAGCACGTATAAATTTGGGATTGAGGTTTTTTTTTAATGGAAGGTACCTCTGTCTGAATACTTGTCTGCGCGGGCACTAAATTGGTCACGTAAAGCCATTGCTCATGGTCTCGTAATACAATTTCAGACCCACCAGCGCTATTCAGAATGAGACGAGATGAAGCCGACACTTCAAAGAGTGCCGCCACCTGAAACCATGATTACGTTGAATTACCTGGACAGCGAACAGCCCTGCCGAACGGAGAATTGCCCTGGTCAAGACAGCGGACGCATCGCCACCGCTTCGCCCCCGCACTGGAGTTGAATAACAGACCGCCAGCTACGTACACCTACGTCGGCACATACAAAGGGTAGAAGACCCATCGTCCAAGTTCCCAGCGTCGGAACGTTACGTCATTGTTCGCCACCGCATCAGACAGCTCCAGTTCATCGTATAACCACTCTACGTGGACGTCTCAACCAGCGTTGAGTTTGTTGCGTCATCACATTGACCAACGAAAGTTACGCCTACACCCGCCTCACGGGAATTTACATCAAAACTCGCCACAACCCACCCACCACAGAGGAACGCCAGCAATTACATAACACATACACTTACACTGCTCGCAGAGCCCGTTCAACCAGTTACACATTCTACTAAGATTAGCTCAAGGCCAGTACACGACAACCTGGCCAGAACTGAGTTACACATGATTGGATTCACACATACCATAACATAGACATACATTATCAAGCAGAGACACCACAGATGTCAGGATACTTACACAAGATCTAGAACAATGACATTTTCTTTTTTTCAGGAACACAAGATTTTATGTATTTGTAAACTGTGCTGTCCCATTTTGTTTTGATTTTTATGATTGATGTTAGGGATAGAATAGAGTAGTAAGATAGATAGTTGTTGATGTATTAGATTAGTAGCAGACGCTGAAAAATATAATTTGTCAGCTACAGAAAGGGAGGGAGATATGTGATGACGCAAGATTACGTCAGACATGTTTAGCAGATATAGGTTAGCAGAAACAGACTATCTATAGGCCTAGTTGGTTGGTCAGATAGAGGCCAATGGGCGCACAGGGCTGACCGGTCACATGGGACGGTCAGCTGACCACTGAAGCGTGGGTCAGTAGAGCCATAGGCAGTTGATAGGTAGATAGCGAGGAGAGAAGGTGTTAGGAAGCGGTTAGAGACGGTTGTAATTTGCAGAGCTAGAGAACAGTTAGATAGTGTTAGGATTGGTCGTGGGAGTTAGTAGTATATGAACAGTCAGTAGTAGTAATAAATAGTACAGTGTAGATCAGTTAGGTAGAAACTTGAACATATATATCATTTTTAATAAAGAACAATTATAGTTGAACGTGAACTGTGTGTTATTGGACACATTCGTTTCGCATCTTAAAATCCCCACCCTCACAATATGTATATATGTATATATGTATATATATGTATATGTATATATATATGTATATATATATATATGTATATATATATATATATATATATATGTATATATATATATATATATATATATATATATATATATATATATATATATATATATATGTATATGTGTGTTATTTATTTATTTACTTATTTAATGTGTACTTATAATATTGCCCAGCTCTTAACATAAAACGAGAGCTTATAATCCAAGGCTTAGAAGCAGCACTAAATGAGGTACTAGTAGAATCTCCCCTTCATATTGTACGAACACTGACATCTACCCCCGGGGCAGCGCCGTACCAAAAACAGACTAATTACAATGATGGGTAGTTGCGTGGCATTTCTTTCTAAGAGTTCCTCCCCCTTTCTGCTGGAAGAGCTCCACGCTTAGAATAGCCGGCGGGTCCCAGGGGAGTTAAGCCAGTATTAGACCACTCTTAGGTTTCTTATTGGGCTCTTAATTACGTCGAGCAGTGGACGATCAAGCAGTTTTTTTCGGACATACTCAAGCGAGAGACTGGTGGGAGTGAATGGACGGGTATAGTGAGTGCTGGCTTAGAGCAACGACAACAACTACAACAGCAACAACAACAATAACTACAACAACAACAACATCTACATCAACATAAACATCAACAACAACAGCAACAACAACAGCAACAATAATATAAATATCAACAACAACAGCAACAACAACAACAACAGCAGCAGCAACAACAACAGCAACAACAACATCAACATCAGCAACAGCAACATCATCATCAACAACAACAGCAACAACAGCAACAACAACAACAATAACATCGACAACAACAGCAACAACAACAACAACAACATCATCATCATCATCAACAACAACAACAACAACAACAACATCATCATCAACAATAACAACAACAGCAATAGCAACATCAACAACAACAATAACAACATCATCATCAATAACAACAGCAACATCAACAATAACAACAACAACAACAACAGCAACAACAACAACAACAACAGCAACAGCAACAACATCAACAACAGCAACAACAACAGCGAAAGGCAACAACAACAACAGCAACAACAACAGCAACAACAACAACAACAGCAACAACAACAGCAACAACAACAACAACAATAACGCACAAAAATGACGAGTAATAAATAAAACTCTGCTTAGGTATGTTAGGAATGTTAAATATAAATTGGCGTCCCAATTCCTACATATCCATGCAAATCTTTTGGGAATAGACACGCCAATTTAAAGAATAATTTAAAGTGTAATATGTATGTTAAAAATATTGCTTATATTGGCATGCCTTTTTACTTTCTCGTATATACGAAGTATAGAGAAAGTATTGTAATCGTGCAAAACAAAAACGAGATTTTTACAAATCTCGACGTTTTACATCTCACTGATACGGAAAAACATAATTTTGCAATCTTGTCCGTATGTCTGTGTGTCTGTGTGTGTGTGTGTGTGTGTAAACACGATAACTTAGTACCGTTACAGCTAGGTTGATGAAATTTCATATATAGGTATTTTATCAAAATCGTAGATCCGTATCAACTTTTGAGCGATTTCCGATAACCGGAAAGGGTACTTTTCCTACTTTGAAATTTTCAAAAGCCTATAACTTGAGTACTATTTCAGATAGATAAACGAAATTTCACATGTAAGTAAAAGATCTAATTCTCTACCTTCTGTTAAATTTTGAGTCATTTTCGTTGAACGGAAGTAGTAATTTACGCTACTTCCGATTTCTCAAAAAACTAATGTAATTTTTTAAAGTACTAATAATATTGCGCACTATTATGCACTTTTTTATTTAGCGTTCACTTGGTGTGCAATTCTTTTGTCTACGAGATTTTATTCTATTTTTAAAACTTCTAAGTATTTAAAATGGATTAAAAATCATGTCTATAGCCCAAGTTCCCATCCCCTGTTATTTTATAAAAAAATATTCGAGAAAGTTTAGGGGAGATCTCTCCCGGTTTATTCATAAAGATTTGCATTGATATGTTATTTAAATAAATAGTTTGTACGGTAATTGATAATTACATGTTTTGTTTGGAAAAGAAATATGTCATGCAGTACGGGGTGTACTGGCTGTGTAGACTCAACCCTGGAAAAAATAAAAAGCCATTTAACTTAGATTTTCAGTCTACATTTTTTACTCATCAATTTTACGTCATAGGTAAAAACAGAAACACGTGCACCCACGAAACAAGGGTTAGCTTAACAACACAGACTTTTTAAAATTACATCACTAAAGGACATATTCAAGCATTGTTTCTGGCGGCTCATTATACTGATATGTCTGCGGTCCATCGGAATTTTTTCCGGTGTCCGGACGGCCCACACAACACATGCAGGCCGAGAGGAGGGTGAAACAGTTTATTTAAATCACTGTGCGTGGGGTATATCAACTCGCGACCCCATTTATCAAGATGTATGGGCTCACGCAAACTTTGGAGGTCAGTAGACAAATGTGGGCTGTTTGCAACAGTTGTCGGTAGGCAAATAATGCCTGTTTACATCAGTTGTCAGTGTTTTCAGTAGGCCAGTGTTGGCTGTATACATCAGTTGTCATTGGGCAATTGTGGGCTCCTTACATCAGCTGTCAGTAGGCAACTGTTGCCTGTTTACATCAGTTGTCATTAGGCAAATGTTGGCTATATACATCAGTTGTCAGTAAAATTATGTTGGCTGTTTACATCAGTTGTCAGTAGGCAAATGTTGGCTGTTTACAACAGTTGTCAGTAGAGAACACCGCACGTATCGTAAAACGTGTGCTGTGAAGTGTTAATGTAAACATGTGAACGTATTCACTGTTTATATATTTACATACTGGGACAAATGAGTGAACTGTTTCTATGACCTCGTATAGCAGGATAGGAAACAATTGTATTTACTGAAACAGAAATATTGACAGACTATCGTGTTTTTTTCAACGCCAATGGTGGACACTACAGAGTACAGACAGAGCAGTTTTAACCAAACGGGATCCGAACCTATTGTTACCGTAATGATTGGTAGGTTCGGATCCCGTTTGGTAAAAACTGCTCTGTCTGTACTCTATTCTATTCTGTACTTGTACCTACCCTTGACGGTGAGATAATACTCGCTGTTAATATTGTTATTTCTTTGAACTCGGGTGGTGATTATCCCGCGGCGCCTTTATTTTTCCCACATTCAAACCAAGGCACTCATTCAGACTGGTGGACTCTACCCCTCGACCAAGCCCTCACAGGCTATGTAGGCGGGGAGGGAGAGACATAACTTGAAACATAAACAGAATGTTACCAATTAAAAAAATAATTTAACATTAGTTTTCGTGAACGTAACTCATCAGGTTTATAGAGAAAAAGTTATCTGTCATTTTTCTGTTATTATTCATTAGAAAAAAATCATTACATTTATAAATATATCGAATTTATTAAACTACATAATGTTTCAAATTATTATTTTTATTTCTACAATATTTTCAATATATTATTAAGTTTGTAAGTTGCTGTTTTTCAATTTTCTCAAAGCCAGAATTTATATAAAAATATTAAACTACTCCCCTTGTTGTAAACCCTTCTGACCTTCTGGTACGTTCTTGGTCGAATCAATGAATCCTAGAGTTATCGTTCATAAGAGAAATCATGGTAATGCAACGGTCAAATTCTAAGCAAGGGGAGACTACTCGCCACGCAGTTTCCGACCCCACCCCATTCAACAGGGGCAGGGGAAGTCACTACTTGAAAGCGAATCTCATTTATTCACCCTTGCGTTTGAAGATAGCACGGGGGTCCAGGGGAGTTGATTAGAGTTGTGTTTGTTCGAAATGAAGAAAAAAAATATTATACTGCAGCCTGGTTGAGTTGCGTCCCTTTATGTGGAATCTTTCTATATTGGAGGGCATTCCATTACGCAATTGGTTGGTCTAGAGCGCTCTACTCAGTGCTTTAGGCTATATATATATATATATATATATATATATATATATATATATATATATATATATATATATATATATATATATATATATATGAAAGTTGTAAGTTGTCTAGCATCGAATCTGAGTTTAATTATATATTTCTAACATCTTGGCTGTAAAATGTGCGACCAATCAAACCAAATCGCCTCTGCTTTGAGATGGTCGATATGTCTTTTACAGGCATCCCTCACAAAGCCCCTAAAACGAGGTCTGGTACGGCTAATGGTATCTGCTGCGGTTTTGTGTTACCGGTTCCATGTCTCTCCTTGGGATTCAGAACTGTAAGTAAGACGTATTGATCCATGATTCCTATTGGGCGGCGCTAGATTTGGGCGTTCAAGAGAAATTTGAATTTTCATATTTTACTTGTCCAGATCGGGAAAAAATTGCATGTAACGATTGAAATAAGGGTAAATGTATATTTTAATGACAGATGCGAATTCTGAAATATGTAGTTTCGTCTTTGATTACTGGCGTGCTATGTAGATATTAATATGTACGGGTTGGATTGTGTGTCAAAAATGTTCAGAAATGTGGAGATCAAGATAACTTGGTAGTATCAGTTATAAAATGTAAAGTTTCTTTTGTTCCTTTTTCGGCCTATAGTGTTTATCTAGAATTATGTATACCACTTCTGTTTTTTTTTAATTAAATTAAAATAACTTTCTATATTTCTGCCTCAAAATAAAAAAATGAAAAAGAGGATATCTGATATATTCCCATTGTTTTTATGACAGAGGTTTTGTTATCCGATCCGTACATAATTAGTTACATAGTTTTAGTATCCTTTAATAAGTTTCTTTCTCTCAAGTCAGTGAGTTGTTTTGATATTAAATTGAATAGTGTATTAATTTATGGTCTAATTAGAAAACTAAATGTTTTGATGTTAATTTACTTAGGTAGAAAATTTTTGTTTTGATATCTAGATATACCAGTTTATTGAGTTATTGTCTAGATAGAAAGTACATTATTTTTTTAATACCTAAACGTAATTTTGTTAAAATGTTTTATCTATCCTGTATTCTATCGAGAAATGTTTGATGTAAAGAATTTCGCAACTGAAAACAAACTTTCAGGTTGTGTTAAATATTTCACCCGAAACTAGTCTCGCACAAATAAAATTAAAATGATTTCTTTCTAAACAAAACTACCGGTTTTCGGAATAAAAATCTTATTATGAATAATTTATTACCTTAATAAACACCTCATTTTTATTCATGTATAATTTAACCTTTTAATGAGGTTTGTTTCTTATCTTTTCTTATTTCAAAAATAATAACTATAAAAATGTAATCAATTATTTAGAAGTATTTTTTTTCGACCTGGAACATTGTTTTAAGACAAATATTTTTCGCTGCCACAAGTTAAATTATCTTTTAATGAAGATAGCGGACATTAAGAAATATAGACACCAGAGTGGGATGCCTTAAACCGTGTGGCTTTTTACTGGACAGTAAGAGGACATTGCTAATTAACTCAAAAAGTATATCTAAATATATATGGACGAAAGTAATTATATTAAGTTTCTTTATTAAGTATCTTTCTAATGTCTGTTATTCGAAATACTTCATTAAAGTATAGTGACTGAGGCTATTCTTTTTTTTATTGGTTAATGTTGATCTGTTATTCAGTTATATCTTGCGATATGTAATATTTCCTTTTTATAAGTTAGAGATTTTTAAATTGCTGTAATTAAATTTTAATTTTATGTAGGCCTAGCATTTTACATTTGTAAAAATACTTTTTCCTTCTATTCAGAGGGAAAATTTTTAGAAATATAAGTTTGTGAAATCGCATATTATATATATATATATATATATATATATATATATATATATATATATATATATATATATATATATATATATATATAATTTAATTTTATATAGAATTTATTTATATAAGCCTAATTATGATTACTTAAATAATTATTTATTTATTTATACAGATAAGTAGGCATAAAAAGCAAGAGAAAGAGGGAGATCAATGTATACAAAAACATACCATTCTACCTACTCTGCTATACATTAGACGAGCATTAATCTCAAAAACATGCAGCTCTGAGGACTTGTGTATTGTTTCCACTCCATCAAGTACCACACCCCAGTGGATAGGTACCAAGTACAAACCGGCACATTGAATCAATGAATATTTGAGATTTATCGCTCCTTGACTCATCCTATTCATGATTCACTGGCCCTTATTGCTCATAAATTTTTCGCTGACATAGCCCCTCCCTCATCCCCCCCCCCCCCTACCCCGGGACAAACGGCCGTATTTTTGTTCTATGACCTCGGTGAATATCTCCTCCACCCATCGGTGCTATTTGAATAATCTCTAGAATAAAATTCCAGCATTCTTGCCAATTACATTTTTTACCTCATATCATTTTATTTTTCCAGTGTGTGAAAACTCAATCTATTTTTATGAAAGACATCTATAAAAAAAATTATTAAAAAAATATTTTCTCAAAGTTTTTAACTGTAACTACCAACTCCAACAAAACTACAACAGTAAACATTTTAGTTTTTCAATCTGGCAAGTCATTCCACACGTCATGTTCTGCTTTCAAGGGCTTCCTTACAATACTTTAGACACAGCAGTTCTTGGTCTTCTTCCTGTTGTTGGAAGTACGCTGGTGGTCCTCTTCTTATATTGGATGGTCCACTGAAATTATTTTTCCTGTATTGGATGGTCCACTGAAATTATTTTTTCTGTATTGGATGGTCCACTGAAATTATTTTTTCTGTATTGGATGGTCCACTGAAATTATTTTTTCTGTATTGGATGGTCCACTGAAATTATTTTTTCTGTATTGGATGGTCCACTGAAATTATTTTTTCTGTATTGGATGGTCCACTGAAATTATTTTTTCTGTATTGGATGGTCCACTGAAATTATTTTTTCTGTATTGGATGGTCCACTGAAATTATTTTTTCTGTATTGGATGGTCCACTGAAATTATTTTTTCTGTATTGGATGGTCCACTGAAATTATTTTTTCTGTATTGGATGGTCCACTGAAATTATTTTTTCTGTATTGGATGGTCCACTGAAATTATTTTTCCTGTATTGGATGGTCCACTGAAATTATTTTTCCTGTATTGGATGGTCCACTGAAATTATTTTTCCTGTATTCGATGGTCCACTGAAATTATTTTTCCTGTATTGGATGGTCCACTGAAATTATTTTTTCTGTATTGGATGGTCCACTGAAATTATTTTTTCTGTATTGGATGGTCCACTGAAATTATTTTTTCTGTATTGGATGGTCCACTGAAATTATTTTTTCTGTATTGGATGGTCCACTGAAATTATTTTTTCTGTATTGGATGGTCCACTGAAATTATTTTTTCTGTATTGGATGGTCCACTGAAATTATTTTTTCTGTATTGGATGGTCCACTGAAATTATTTTTCCTGTATTGGATGGTCCACTGAAATTATTTTTCCTGTATTGGATGGTCCACTGAAATTATTTTTTCTGTATTGGATGGTCCACTGAAATTATTTTTTCTGTATTGGATGGTCCACTGAAATTATTTTTCCTGTATTGGATGGTCCACTGAAATTATTTTTCCTATATCTGATGGTAGTCTTCAATAAGCAATGCTACTCTGATCAAATAATTTTAGTGAAAGAATGTAAGTTGTTGTTAAAACAATAGTGCATTGATGGTATGATTTGTTTGTATAGGAAAATGTCCGTTACTTGTAGAATCCAAACGGCATAACTTTTACAGTTAATATAATCATAACGGATCAATGTTGTTCTTTACATGTGCCTTCATTGATCTTGAATTTCAATTGACCAAACACAGGGGCAGTCAACTTAATATTAATTATTTCATAAAGCCAAGGGAAGCAACTTACGCAAGTTTCACAAATATTGAAATTATAAATTATAATTATGACTAATTGAATCGTGTAATGAGTTTCAAACTAAAAGTTGTTAATTCGATACGACCCCACACATTTCAGGTTAATTGCCTACACTACACACATTTAAGCATTTAAAAAGGCCTCTTTATCAATTAGCATCAAAACGAAAATTCTAATTGTCATCCCAGTTCATGCGATGCCCAAAAAACCACACATTCTGAGCACTTGAAAAATATAATTTACCGATCATAAATTTAAAAAATAAAAATTTATTGAAATTATAAACTTCCTCTTAATTTGTAAATGATTACTAAAACACTCATTCTAAATACAAAAGGATTCTAATTTCCAAATCACCCCCCGCCCCTCCCCTACTCTCTCTCTAATGTATACATCGCCTATAACAACATTCGTCTTCCGGTTATCTTCGGTAACAAACGTAGTGCGGATTTACGCCAAAGCATTGCCTGCTATTAAGCCACACACAAAAAAAAATACCGCGAGGAACCAATAAATTCCGGATCTCTGTGTTGGGACACTAGGCAGGTTTATACGGGAATGATTGTGCGGAATGCTCGGGCGTTCTAAACGGGGAACTTTGAAATATCGAACCCAAAAAAAAAGATGGATAATCTTCCACTTGGTGGGAAAATTGCGTTGGGGGGCAAATAGGTTAGAAGTTCACTGAAGCCATGTTGGTGTTAAATACAGTTTGGTGATGATGTAATGTAGGTTGTCTTATAAACTATCTGCTAGTTGCTGAATAATGATTAGGTTTACTTTTTTTTCAACATAGATAATAAGTATTATGGATAAGGTTTTTTTCCGAAGGGTATATAATTAAATATATACATAAGGGTGATAGCTCTACATCACCCCCCCCCCCCACTCCCCAAACCCCAAGATCCGCCAAAAGCAAAGAAATTAAGCAATATTAATGCCTGGGCAACTTTTAAAATATATCATAAAAGCTACATAGATACCAAAGATTTGTTAACTTCTTATGGGTCAACATTTTAAAAAATGTAATGTTCGTGGCTAAACCAATTACCTAGTCCTACATTATCGCCCCCCCCCCCCCACACACACACACCACCAATATTACTTTGAAGAAGACTCAGTGTATAATTAAGTAAGCAATATTTTAATACAAAATGGGTATCAGAGCTTACAATATATTTAAAACATAAATGCATTCCTGATTTTCGTAAAATGGAGATAGAAAAAAAAATGTATGAAAGTAGCCCAAGTTTTTTTTCCAGGGTTAAGATCCCCTCCCCTATACACCCAACACGATCGTCAAGGGGCTTAACCTATTGTAATTTAGCTATTTAAATTTGGAGCAGAGCAGGGGCGAGCACCGTGTATGCTGAAAGCTTAATCTGATCCCCGATTTCAATTGGGGACGTGGCACGGAAATGTTAAGGCCCTAAACGTGCAATGACAATAGCCCATCAAGGGGGGCGTTGACTTTTTGGCTCCCAGATTATGTGCTAGCAGCGTGTAGTTGGTTTTTGTTTTTGTAGAGAACTCAGCTGAAGAATAAGGTATAGAGGTTTAATGGACGCCGAGATGCAGGGGTTAGGCGTGTTGGGTTAGGTTGTTCTTTAGATTAAAAGTAATAAGGAAATGTGTTTTGAGGAAGTTGTTTTGTGGAAGCTGTTTTTTAATAAGTTTATAAGTTAAGTTATAAAATTAGAGTATGCAATCCAGAAATTCAGCCCTTGATTGTTACATTTAAATTCAGGAATTGTTCTATGTTTAAGATATAGGGTAAATTATAAGGTTGGGGTTTGTTTTTTTCATCTCAGACATGTAATTTACAGCGTCAGTTTGCCTTGCGTGTTCGCTTTAGTATTACAGTTTTCATCATCGGCTTGTGAGGACTGATACAGATTTACAATAGTAATACTTCTTTCTTACATAGATCTAATACAAAACGTCTAAAAATGCGAATGTGTTATTAAAAGATTATTCAAGGGATTGTTTTTTCCATCAGCGTGGTGGGCTTTCACGTAGAGCTGTCATAAATTTGGGATTACAGAAAAATAAATTATAAAAATGTCAAGCAAAACGGCATGTTAGGTTGATTAAAATGAGACACATCAAATCAAACATTCTTCCCTTTCAAACATCTAGATCTATATCTATAAAAGTACTCCCAGTTTTTTTTTAGTTGTTTTTTACTTTCTCGTATATACGTAGTATAGAGAAAGTATTGTAATCGTGCAAAAAAAAAATCGAGATTTTTACAAATCTCGACGTTTTACACCTCACTGATACGGAAAAACATAATTTTGCAATCTTTTCCGTATGTCTGTGTGTGTGTGTCTGTGTGTCTGTGTGTCTGTGTGTAAACACGATAACTTGAGTACCGTTACAGCTAGGTTGATGAAATTTCATATATAAGTATTATATCAAAATCGTAGATCCGTATCAACTTTTGAGCGATTTCCGACAACCGGAAGTGGTACTTTTTCTACTTTGAATTTTTCAAAAGCCTATAACTTGAGTACTATTTCAGATAGATAAATGAAATTTCACGTGTAAGTAAAAGATCTAATTCTCTACCTTCTGTTAAATTTTGAGTAATTTCCGTTGACCGGAAGTAGTAATTTACGCTACTTCCGATTTCACAAAAAACTAATGTAAATTTTTAAAGTACTAATAATATTGCGCACTATTATGCGCTTTTTTATTTGGCGTTCACTTGGTGTGCAATTAATTTGTCTACGAGATTTTATTCTATTTTTAAAACTTTAAGTATTAAAATTGGATTAAAAATCATGTCTATAGCCCGAGTTCCCATCCCCTGTTATTTTATATAAGAATATTCGAGAAAGTTTAGGGGAGATCACTCCCGGTTTATTTAATTTTTTTTTTTTTTTTTTTTTTTTGACATTTTGAAAGTTTATTTTCCAACTATACAAAATTATATACACGAGTCTGAAATCTAATGCTCATCAGGATTATTCCAAATAACTAGGTACTGTATTGACTTAATCACAATGTTGTAGTCTAAATATAGAACTCTTAATCTGAAATTAATAGATAGAGGGCGGCAGAGAAAAAAAAAAGGTAAATTGAAAAGAAAAGACAGACAGACATAATGTTAGTATTAATAAACCGGGAGTGATCTCCCCTAAACTTTCTCGATTATTCTTATATAAAACAACAGGGGATGGTAACTGGGGATATAATTATGATTTTTAATCCATTTTAAATACTTAAACTTTTAAAAATAGAATAGAATCTCATAAAAAAAACATTGCGCACCAAGCAAACGCCGAATAAAAACGCGTATAATAGTGCGCAATATTATTAGTACTTTAAAAATTTACATTAGTTTTTTGAGAAATCGGAAGTAGCGTAAATTACTCAGGACATAGACAATATTTGCAATCCATTTTTAATTATTTAAACTTTTTATAATAGAATGGAATCTCGTAAAAAAAAAAGAATTGCACACTAAGTGAACGCCTAATAAAAAGTGCATAATAGTGCGCAATATTATTAGTACTTTATAAATTTACGTGCGTTTTTTGTGAAATCGGAAATAGAGTAAATTAGTACTTCCAGTCAACGGAAATTACTCAAAATTTAACAGAAGGTAGCGAATTAGATCTTTTACTTACATGTGAAATTTCATTTATCTATCTGAAATAGTACTCAAGTTATAGGCTTTTGAAAAATTCAAAGTAGGAAAAGTACCACTTCCGGTTATCGGAAATCGCTCAAAAGTTGATACGGATCTACGATTTTGATAAAATACTTATATATGAAATTTCATCAACCTAGCTGTAACGGTACTCAAGTTATCGTGTTTACACACGGACAGACAGACAGACAGACAGACACACACACACACAGACATACGGACAAGATTGCAAAATTATGTTTTTCCGTATCAGTGAGGTGTAAAACGTCGAGATTTGTAAAAATCTCGATTTTTTTTTTGCACGATTACAATACTTTCTCTATACTACGTATATACGAGAAAGTAAAAACCGGGAGTGATCTCCCCTAAACTTTCTCGAATATTCTTATATAAAACAACAGGGGATGGTAACTGGGGATATAGTTATGATTTTTAATCCATTTTAAATACTTAAACTTTTAAAAATAGAATAGAATCTCATAAAAAAAACATTGCGCACCAAGCAAACGCCGAATAAAAACGCGTATAATAGTGCGCAATATTATTAGTACTTTAAAAATTTACATTAGTTTTTTGAGAAATCGGAAGTAGCGTAAATTACTACTTCCAGTCAACGGAAATTACTCAAAATTTAACAGAAGGTAGCGAATTAGATCTTTTACTTACATGTGAAATTTCATTTATCTATCTGA
Source organism: Physella acuta (assembly GCF_028476545.2). NCBI lineage: Eukaryota > Metazoa > Mollusca > Gastropoda > Physidae > Physella > Physella acuta. Next base: position 1,685,352 of record NW_026732575.1, read on the forward strand.
AATAGTACTCAAGTTATAGGCTTTTGAAAAATTCAAAGTAGGAAAAGTACCACTTCCGGTTATCGGAAATCGCTCAAAAGTTGATACGGATCTACGATTTTGATAAAATACTTATATATGAAATTTCATCAACCTAGCTGTAACGGTACTCAAGTTATCGTGTTTACACACGGACAGACAGACAGACAGACAGACACACACACACACAGACATACGGACAAGATTGCAAAATTATGTTTTTCCGTATCAGTGAGGTGTAAAACGTCGAGATTTGTAAAAATCTCGATTTTTTTTTTGCACGATTACAATACTTTCTCTATACTACGTATATACGAGAAAGTAAAAACCGGGAGTGATCTCCCCTAAACTTTCTCGAATATTCTTATATAAAACAACAGGGGATGGTAACTGGGGATATAGTTATGATTTTTAATCCATTTTAAATACTTAAACTTTTAAAAATAGAATAGAATCTCATAAAAAAAACATTGCGCACCAAGCAAACGCCGAATAAAAACGCGTATAATAGTGCGCAATATTATTAGTACTTTAAAAATTTACATTAGTTTTTTGAGAAATCGGAAGTAGCGTAAATTACTACTTCCAGTCAACGGAAATTACTCAAAATTTAACAGAAGGTAGCGAATTAGATCTTTTACTTACATGTGAAATTTCATTTATCTATCTGAAATAGTACTCAAGTTATAGGCTTTTGAAAAATTCAAAGTAGGAAAAGTACCACTTCCGGTTATCGGAAATCGCTCAAAAGTTGATACGGATCTACGATTTTGATAAAATACTTATATATGAAATTTCATCAACCTAGCTGTAACGGTACTCAAGTTATCGTGTTTACACACGGACAGACAGACAGACAGACAGACACACACACACACAGACATACGGACAAGATTGCAAAATTATGTTTTTCCGTATCAGTGAGGTGTAAAACGTCGAGATTTGTAAAAATCTCGATTTTTTTTTTTGCACGATTACAATACTTTCTCTATACTACGTATATACGAGAAAGTAAAAATTCTTCCGTATAAAGTATAATATCCATAAATATTGCAAGTTTCTTTATAATTATAATTATCAACCATCTATAGAAAAGAGGTGAAAGGCTAGTAAAGACTTTTAAATCAGTACACATGTAGCTGTCAGTCTTGTGCTCTATGATGAGGAAAAGTACCTAAACAATGTACACACAATTTTCTGTCCAAACAGAAATTCAATTGATACTGCTGCCATCTTTGTTATACTTTTGGCCAGGTTTATATTCATACTCTTCGTAAACAGGAAATGAGTGCTGTGTTTGTGGAGACTTGATGTCCTCTGTGATGGCTTGGGAACCAGAATCTGATGAAAGGTTTTGCTTGGCAAATTTTTTTTCCAGTTCTTGAGCTCTGAATTTTGTCTGCATGGTTTTAGCACTGTTCATTTCAATTTCCTCTGGAGTTGGTGGATCTGTCCTGCGACCTCTCAACCAGGCATTCCATTCAACAGGAATTTGAGGAATATCTGAGTAGTCTTGTCCAGGCCTTTTCTCAATAAACCTTGAAGCTCGCATGCTGTGTTCATCATCGCCAGCTTTCTCAAAATACCGATTGCCAAATTGATCAGAACCAACAAACTTGGCCTTTGTCTTTGCTATAAAAAATGTGTTTTTTAAATTGGTAAGAATTCTAGACAAGATTCCGACTCGATTTTGAGACATTTGATTTTGTTAACTAGTTTTAACCACTTTTTTCCTACTAAATTTTAGCAAATTTACTGGATACTACTGGAAAGGCTCATAGTGAATGTGTGTAGCCTACTGTGACTTAGAGTGCTCTTCAGTGAAGCAACCGGTTTATTTAATATTGTTTATGCTTATTGTGGAAGTTTTTCCTATATAAATAATATTATTTTATTACTTCTAATCTTAAAGCTTTGTTGATTGTATTTTTATCAGAGGTTTTGTGTACTGCGTTTTTTTTAGAGAGGTTACTGGTGAGAGGAGTACGCAGCAAGGTACATTTTAAAATATGTTCTGTTTTTTTTTTTTTTTTTTTGTGTGTGTGTGTGACTTAACAAACTTCTTGGATTTCTCTTACAGGCTCTTAATTTCCGACGCAGCGCTACTGAGAGTATATTTGAAGTTGTTCCCCTTGAAACATCTATTTAAAGCCATTTTCCCTCCAGGTGTAAAGATCCATTTGCAGCCACTCTCTTTGGGAAAAAAAACAGTAATAAAATAATAAACATTGCACCGATACCAATACGAAAATGACTGTAGGTCGTTTTTGTTTGTTCAACATACCACATAGCTGCACTATACATAAAAAAATAATCTTCTAATACTAACACCTATTCTTGCAAGAACAATGTTTCTTCAAAGTATCTCTTCGGGGGGGGGGGGAGGGGGGGTTCGAAGAGTCTACTGGCAATTATATAGAAAATATATACTTTTAACAGTATCCGCCACACCCCCACCCCCCCTTCCCACCCCGAAAATTCAAGTGCCTTCTTTCCCCCCCCCCCCCCCCCCCCACGGGGGAAAAGTCTATAAGAAACACTGTGCAAGAAGAAAGTGTGTATGTCAATAGATAACAATTTAGCTTATAGAAATGGCTAAATTCAAGCATTTTCTTACCAAAATTGCAAACAGTTGGAGCGAGAGGTTCACTACATTACCCTGCATAAATATAGGATGTGGGGGGGAGGGGGGAGATAGGGAGAGTAATTTCTAGGGAAATGGCTACAACAAACCCGGATACCCTTCATCCATATTCATCCAGTTTGCGTGAAGAAATATTTACTGGCGAATTGGTTATTTCGTGTTTATTGTATCGGCAAGTGTTGGGGTCATTGTACGTTTAAAATGGCGAGGAGTTCACTTCTCATTATACCGACGCTGTTAGTTGTTTTTTTTCAGTTAAAGAAATAATGTTTCTACTATTTGACTAATTATCTCTTCGTTGCAATTTAATGCTAGAGGCAAAAGATGCTTGAGTTACATACCCTTTCACGAGTTACTTGTCATTTACTGAGTTAATGAGTTAATTACGATTTCATGAATTACTTGCCCTTTCGTGAGTTACGTACCCTTTCAGTAATTACTTGCCCTTTCCTGAGTTACTTAGCCTTTCACGAATTACTTACTGTTTTCTGAGTTGCTTACCTTTTCATGGTTTACTTAACCTTTTTGCGTTACTTAATTTATCATGAGTTACTTACCTTTTCCGGAGTTAATTACCCTTTCACCAGTTACTTGCAGTTAAGAAATTATTGCCCCTCTATTTGCTTGTCTGTAACCACACAAGTTACCAGCCCTTTCACGAGTTATTTGCCCTTTCATGTGTTACTTGCTCTTTCATGGGTTACTTGCCCTTTCATGGGTTACTTGCATACACAAGTTACCAGCTCTGTCGTGACTTGGTAATAGCTAAACGAGTTGCTTCCACTTTCATAAGTTACTTGCCCTTCAATGTAGTGTACCAATCCATGAGTCGATAACCATTGTTTGACAAGCATAGAGTCTTCTACGGTAAAGTTGTAATAATCTTTTCCGTTGTTCCCTAGACCAGGGTAGTGACCAAATACTTCGTATAATTGTCAACCTATGCATTCATAGGTTAAACAGCTCGACCTTAAAAGTCCACAATCATCAAATCCTCTGGACAAAGTCACACACAAGCGGAAATTAAGATGGATAGACCGCTCACAAGATGTGGGTGGGATTGAAAATCCGGAAATATCGGAAACGAAGCAACATGGTTCAAGCTTGTGGGAAAATCGCTTACGGAACACGTTAAACAGTATAGTTTTTTCTTCAACAAGAAGAGAAATAAAGAAGGTGATAGAGATAGTCATCAGGGAGGGGGGAGAGGATAAAAGAAAGTAAGGGATAAATGAGATGTTAAGATTAGTTGAAAGCAGATGTTAAAGAAGATGTTAATGCAATGGAGTTGATAAGCATGGGATGATGAAAAGAGAAAGACGGAGAATGGGGTTAAAAAATGTAATGATTGTAAAGTGTAAGGAAGCATCTTATAAGTAGGATGGCAATGACGATGATGACAATAAATAATGTACATGGCTTTAGGCCCTCGGTTAAGAAAATAGCATTTTAATAAAATGAAATAATAGGTTAGGCCGCAATGTTCTATAAATTGAGGAAACATTGTTTTGTTACATTTCTTTTGAGAGCGCGGAGTGGCTCGTCTTAACATTAACTTATGTTGGAATTTTTTTTCCCGCGTTTTTTAGTGTGTAAATTTCAATGTCTTTTATGTTAATCGCATAAAACATCACTTCTCTAATAAATGATTTCGTATAAAACTATATGGATTTAAAAAGAAAACATTTGATAAAAATCGTTCTGACTGGTATAATTAATGTTCGAACACTATTTCTTACTGCTTATTTCCTATTTCGATTGTTTGAAGTCCCATTGTTAGTATAATGTGAGTACACGTCTCCAAGTCTGAACTAACCCTGTATCTAATGATATTTTTAAAAAACCGAAACCATGTTTTACATTGGGTACACTTGATTTATGAAGTTCAAACTGATTCATCATCAGTCTTTACCGTTCGTGCCAAAAACAATGGGCAGATGAAATAGAGTTCATCTGTTTCAGAGACCTAGGCATATGAAAGAATTCAAAGCAAATCAAAACTTTATTTTGTTAAAGAAAGTCCACTTTAGTAATTTATCTAATTTGTGTGTTTTATCACAAAAAGATTTTTTTAATCTGTTAAATGCATTAAAAACAAGAGAGAAAAACAAACTTTCTTTTGATTGTGTTTGTTACAAGCATTGTTCGCTAAAATATCTGAGAGATTTCTGGAGCAACCACCACTGGTTGTTCTGAAGATTAAAGACCGCCCATAAATTAATCTGTACTTAATGCGGCTCAGCGGCTAAGTTAGTGGTTTAATTAGTGGTATTTTATTCAGCACAAATATTGATCAAAGTGTAAACACGGGCTGCGCCTTGCATGCATTACGATAAAAATCCTGAGCTCAGAAGTGAGATCAAAGAAACACGACCTTCATAAAAAAAAACAATAGATTTGCTAAAATATCGTCAGAACATAAGGTGGTGGAAGATGAAAACCAATGATCCATAAAGCTGAAACGAAGTTAAAGTTTAGTGGGAGAAGATAAAGTATACATTCAAGTACATATATACAAACATGTATACATATATATATATATATATATATATATATATATATATATATATATATATATATATATATATATATATATATATATATATATATATATATATATTATATATATATATATATATATATATATATATATTATATATATTATATATATATATATATATATATATATATATATATATATATATATATATATATATATATATATATATATATATATATATATATATGTGTGTGTGTGTGTGTGTGTGTGAGAAAATTTGGGCTCTCATCTCACCCCTATTGTAACAAGATCCTGCTCATTTTATGAACCGGCACTCATTCAGAAAAAATGATATGCACAAAGTAAAATAAAGACAACATATATCTAATTTATCCAAAACCACAACTAAACCAATTATTTAATGTAAGCATATACACTCCTCGTGTAATTTAATATGGTTAGAAATATAACAAAACCTTTGTTTTGTTTATGAACATGTTTTTGCATTTTACATTTTTACAACAAAAAAAAAACAATTTTGGTTCTATAACTTTTCTTTGATGAGTTTAAGACCTAGCCGTGTTTTAAATATCGCCTTTAAGCGTCTATCTATACACTGTTATAGCGTCTAAACCAAGCAATACATTAATGGCTGTGTTTGAGAGTGATTTACTACAGGAATCTATCTAGTCAATATCCCAAGTGACTTACTGGAAAATAATATCTCTATGTGACTCATCACAATCCGCTTTATATTAATTAGTTAGTGAATGTTAATGAGACAAGCATTGAAGAAAAAGGTTATCAAAAACATTTTGTATAATGCAACATTAAACAGCTAATTTTCTTTTATACACAATTGTCTTAATTTAATCTAACACACATTTTTTAACACCTAATATCAGAAATATTTTTATTTTGTTCCAGCTAGAAAAATATTTCTCTTATCGATGTTTTCGGAATTTGGAAACATCTTTTCTTTTCGAAAAGAAGTTTAAAAAAAAGAATTTCCCGAGTTTGGTTTTATTTTACACCCTAAAAATCTGGCTTGTGAGCGAACTTTTTCTGTCCCTAAATTGTCCAGTGTGTCGTTCTATCGTATTTTTCCACCCCTCCGCAAATTCGTCTTTTTTTTTCTCTTTTAAACTTTCCGTTCTTTTATCAGCTAAGGACAAACTTGGAGGACCTGTAAATCTTGAGAAAAAAAAAATAAAAGAGGAAAGGGGTTGAAAAACATGTGTATGGGGATAGGGAGGGGAGGGGTCTGGACGTAATGATTGAAGTTCTGCAAAGCTGTTTTTCCATCACGGTCAAGCAGGGCCAATGATAAACGATGCAGGCGGACGATTTGCAGATGGTTTATTTCTGAATACAGCTTAAAGAAAAACGTTTCGCGTGCTCTGGATACTCTCGACATATTCTGTGCAGTTGAATTTTGTTCCAGTGTTGGGCTGTTCGAAACATATTAAATTTGGTGACCGGAAAGATGCGCAATGGAAAAATGCGCAACGGAGAAATGCGCAACGGACAACTGCGTTAAAAAAAGTGCGCAAAGGCATTTTTTTCAGACATTAGCAGAGTAGCTGCATGTACATTATAGCATGGTAAAACATATTTCCACGAAATCCGACAAAATTAAAGTTTATTGGTGTAATTAGTTTATATCTGCGCATTTTCTGTTTGCGCAGTTTAAGATGGAGCAGTTTTCCATTGAGCATTTCTCTGGGAATCATTAAATTTACATTAAGTTTATATTTAAAACATTGAATGTCTATTCGCTTAGGATACATTTATAACATACACTAACACATTTATAACATACACGAGCTAAGGTCCTAAGGTAATCAAAATACATTATGATAAAAGCAGATAATATAGAAATTAAGGAAGTTAATTAATTCTCCGCAGAAAAAAATATTACTTAAGTAATGTTAAGCTTAGATTTAAATCTAGTCGAATTGTAATATTTAGGCTTTTTTAATGTCGGTGATCTAAAGCAACTTTTTGCATGATTAAAGTTATTGAATATCCAATACAAGATCAAATCCAACACTATTTTAACCCTGTGAGAGAAAAAAATCAGTTAAATGTGTATGAGTTGAAATACGTTTATACAGTATAAAGTTACAATTATTTATTTTTTGTTAAACCGTCTAGAACATTAATGGTGTCCAAACATATGGGCACTTTATGGCTAATGCCCCATTCGACTTACTCTTTAACAAAGCACCTTAAGTGCCTTTTTGTATACAGTCCCAACCTATTCCAAGAAACTGTGGTGAAAACACGGGATTCAAAACACCAATGATGTTAAAGGAAATTCCTTTACAAAAATACTTAAAAACCAATTTTTATTCATAAATATTTCTTCCCGAGAAATGCTTCAAAACGGGCCGAATTATATTTCTGCATTCACAATAATTACATTCTTTAAAAATTAATCGGGTTTTATACGACCGTCCATCGCATTCGCTTTTTATTCCCATTACAGCTTTAAAGCTTTCGTAAATGTCAAATTAATTTTCCACTTGAATGCAATAACAGCCTAAGGATTCGTCTTGATTCGGCTTTCGATATTAGTTCTGTTCCGTTTTTTTTTTTACTAAACAAAATAGATTGAAAAACGACAATCTCAACTCCTCTTTCATCAGTTGCTTTCGTCTTTTGTTCCAAAAAAAAATAAAAAGAAGAAAAACACATACGCCTACATTTTTACAATTTTTTTTTCTACTGTGCAGTCGTTTCTCTTGTTTATTTGCGGATACATTTTTATATTACCCAGCGTTCTCTAATATCCGGTTCATTTATATTCAACTATTTTATTTTAGATAGTAATTTTTTTTTTTAGATTTTCGTTTATTTTTAATGTTTGAATGTAAGAATTAGATTCAATCCAAATTTGATCTACACTTTTTATTAAAGTATTGGGAAATATTTTGCTTACCTCCAGATTGATTGATTTCTTGTCAATGGCCTTTAGATAAGGAAGAGTGATTGGCAATTTGTAGAAGGATAATCTGAAGCATCTATTAGTGAAACGGAGAGGCTTTTCCGTCTGGATGTGGAGCAATAGGAGCCCGATATGGCGCAATAAGAGCCTGGAATTGAGCAAAAAGAGCCCGGATATGGATAATAACAGCCTGGTATGGAGCAATATGAGCACGGCGTGGAGCAATAACATCCCAGTATGGAACATCAAGAGCCCTGGTATGGAGCAATATGAGCCTGATATGGAGCAATAAGAGCCTGGTATAGAGCAATAAGAGCCCTGATATGGAGCAATAAGGGCCCTGTATGGAGCAATAAGAGCCTGGTATGGAGCAATAAGGGCCCTGTATGGAGCAATAAGAGCCATGAATTTTATGGAGCAATAAGAGCCCGGTATTGAGCAATAAGAGCCCTGTATTGTATGGAGCAATAAGAGCCTGGTATGGAGCAATAAGGGCCCAGTATGGAGCAATAAGGGCCCTGTATGGAGCAACAAGAGCCTGGTATGGAGCAATAAGAGCCTGGTATGGAGCAATAAGAGCCTGGTATGGAGCAATAAGGCCCCTGTATGGAGCAATAAGAGACTGGTATGGAGCAATAAGGGCCCTGTATGGAGCAATAAGAGCCTGGTATGGAGCAATAAGAGCCTGGTATGGAGCAATAAGGGCCCTATATGGAGCCTATATGGAGCAATAAGAGACTGGTATGGAGCAATAAGAGCCTGGTATGGAGCAATAAGAGCCTGGTATGGAGCAATAAGGGCCCTATATGGAGCCTATATGGAGCAATAAGAGACTGGTATGGAGCAATAAGAGCCTGGTATGGAGCAATAAGAGCCCAGTATGAAGCAATAAGAGACTTGTATGGAGCAATAAGAGCCTGGTATGGAGCAATAAGAGCCTGATATGGAGCAATAAGAGCAGTGTATGGAGCAATAAGAGCCCGGTATGGAGCAATTAGAGCCCAGTTAAAGCCCAATAAGGGCCCAGTATGAAGCAATAAGAGTCCGGTATGGAGCAATAAGGGCCTGATATGGAGCAATAAGGGCCCTGTATGGAGCAATAAGAGCCCTGTATTGTATGGAGCAATAAGAGCCTGGTATGGAGCAATAAGAGCCCTGTATTGTATGGAACAGTAAGAGCCCGATATAGAGCAATAAGAGCCTGATATGGAGCAGTAAGAGCCCGATATAGAGCAACAAGGGCCCGGTATGGAGCAATAAGAGCCCGATATAGAGCAATAAGGGCCGGGTATGGAGCAATAAGGGCATGATATGGAGCAATAAGAGCCCTGTATGGAGAAATAAGAGCCCTGTAATTAGCAATAAGAGCCTGGTACGGAGCAATTAGAGCCCAGTTAAGGCCCAATAAGGGCCCAGTATGAAGCAATAAGAGTCCGGTATGGAGCAATAAGGGCCCTGTATGGAGCAATAAGAGCCCTGTATTGTATGGAGCAATAAGAGCATGATATGGAGCAATAAGAGCCCTGTATTGTATGGAGCAATAAGAGTCCGGTATGGAGCAATAAGGGCCCTGTATGGAGCAATAAGAGCCCTGTATTGTATGGAGCAATAAGAGCATGATATGGAGCAATAAGAGCCCTGTATTGTATGGAGCAATAAGAGTCCGGTATGGAGCAATAAGAGCCCTGTATGGAGCAATAAGAGCCCTGTATGGAGCTATAAGAGCCCTGTATGGAGCTATAAGAGCCCTGTATGGAGCAATAAGAGCCCTGTATGAAGCAATAAGAGCCCTGTATGAAGCAATAAGAGCCTGGTATGGAGCAATAAGAGCCATATATGGTGCAATAAGAGCCCTGTATGGAGCAATAAGAGCCCTGTATGGAGCAATAAGAGCCCTGTATGGAGCAATAAGAGCCCTGTATGAAGCAATAAGAGCCCTGTACTGAGCAATAAGAGCCCAGCATACAGATAATCACGCGCAGGTTAGAGATTATTTTTTATCTAATTTTTCGACAGAAGCTGTGAGAAAATTAGGGGACGTAAATCAGGATGGCCGCAAGAAAAAAATTGATGGGAGTTAGATCAAATTGATTTCGTGGGGATTGTTTTAGAAGTTAGAATTAGCGGGGTGGGAGGGGTTAATATGTATTTTATTCATTTTAGGAGTTAATTTTTATAACAATTTACAAGAAATTTTTTGCTTTTTTTTGAAAATACGACATAACAGCTGAAATAAAGTTTCAAACTTTACTTTTTTTTAATGAGAAAGTGTTTCGTTACCCTTTTGGAACCCATCCTTCCCCACCCACACCACCAACCCACCACCCACCCCCTCACCCCCCACCCCCCGTCACACATGGTCACAAATATCCGAAACACAACACTACCCTGAGTGTATGGCGTTGTTTATGTGATGACATCTTAAGTATGACTTTAACTAAATCATTTTCTTTCACTTTGTCTACCATTGTTCTACTTTGTCTACCGCATTTCTACTTTATTTTATATTAATCTACTTCTTCTTCCAATGTTCTACTTTTTAAATTAAATGTAGTTTAGAGTTGCTAATTGTATTTAAAAACAAATATAGTTCTATCGTGCGGTGTCGGCTTTATAAGATTGACCGAATTAATTTTAAATATTAAATATGATACTAATTTGTTTTTTAAAATTTTCATATCGAGTTACTTTTGTATCTTTACACTATCTAAATACTAAAATGTTTCAGGTTAGAATTTTAAAAATTCTTGCTGAAAAACTCTTATTTGTATGTTGAGACAACTACGATCAATATTAATTAAAGTGTTAGGGTTGCATTTTTTTATTTTCTTGTTGAAAAACATATTATTTTTAGTAATCGGCTTGTAATTTAAAAAATGAAATACTAACCACTACACAATTAAGTTTTCGTAATTAATAGTAATAAGTGCAATTCTCTCGAATTTTCTAATTATTTTCTTTAACCGTTGTGAAAAATAATATTTAAAAACACTTGAGAAAACAAATATCTTGAATATAATCTTGCTCTAAATGTCATCCTAAGGTTACCTTTAAATAACGATAATCTAAAGATGAAATTAAAAAAAAAACACATCTAATATGCACTAAATCCTGACCATAAATCCATACTAGAATTTAACCTACAACTACGCATACATTTAAAAACCATGTACCTAACCCTAAGAATCGCTAAACTATTTCGAGAAATAATTTCACAATACTAATTGCCAGTGTCTGCAATTATTGGAATATTTCAGTTTGTTAATTAAAACAATATCGTTTTCCAAAGCGCCATCCCCATTTCTTCATCATGGAAAGTGGTAACGGCAGAAGTATGAGATTTCATGGGGTGGGAGAAGTATGGAACAAGGAAATACGACGAAGGACAGGCTTAAACGACATTGTCTCAGAAGTACGAATGAGGAGATGGAGATGGCTGGGTCTTGTCCAGGGCCGGCGCCAACCCTATGGGAGGGGGGGGGGCGAAAAAGGTTTAATCGCTATTACCAAAAAGTACCTAAAAATTAATTACTTTTATCAAGGAGTAGCGAACTATTTTGGCACCCAGGACGAACTATCAATTTTGCGCCGCCACCCCAAAATTACGTCTATATAGGCCTATATTTATTCGCGATGGTAAAAATGCAACCCCACCTCCTTAATTTGGAAAGGTCGGGGCGCTTTTTCAAAGTTACTTTGCCTTTTTAATTTGGCGTCACATAATTGATGTAGAAAACGATTAACCCTTTATTTGCATCTTAAACCTCAAACACAGCAAAAGTTGCCGGCACGTCACGCTGCCTCACTGTTGTCTGTGGTCTTTCTGGTGTAGCAACGTTTGCTGAACTGAACATGATTTTGCTGGAAGCTTCCGATAGCTAGTACAATGAGCCGCATAAACAAACAAAAGCCTAGTCATTCAGCACACAACTAGGGCCTACTAGTAATACTAGTATAATTGTAGGCTACAGTGTAAAGTTCATCAATAGAAGTGAGCTCAATGTGTTTAGAATCGCCGCTGTGGCCTACTGTTTTCTGTTTACTGATTAAAATTTACCGTATAATACTATATTCAGAAGTATGGACTATTACTGTCTACAGTACATTACGTAAATGCTAGTTATTGTAGGCAAGAAAGTTTATTGCAGTAAATATAGCTAACAAATCTTATTACTAGAACTAGGCTTTGGTATACAAATGAGATCGTTTCCGGTTTATTTTTTAAAGGCGTCCCTTTTTATCAGGAATACAAATTACATGTTGCAATCAGAGTCATCAGCATTAATAGTTTGTCATAAAAATTTAATAGAAGTACGCTATAATAAAGCTACCGTTTTGAGACTTTCAAACAAAAGCTGCAGTTAAGTATCCATTAAGTAAATTATATTGTTTTCACAAGCTACATAGCAAATGTAAAAGATTTGTTATAATTTTTACGTAATGAAATTCAGAGCGTTTTATTATGTTTTTCAAGCATGTCTAAGTTACATTTGTTTAATTTAGCTAATCTTGTGAAAGTTATTTCCCTTGAATAAAAAAATTTGGTATTTGGATTTTCACATGGGAGATAATTCGTTGCTTAATTTACATTAATTTCAAATTCCTGCACCTTAGGTTGACCGCTTACATATAAATACAAATTTAGGTTATTATTTGCTATTGTAAAAATTATATATAGCTTAAGTTCTAAAAAATAGTTTGGTAGGCTTTTTAGCAATATCAAGTTGAAAAACAAATAAATCACTAGCCGTTGTAGATTGCAATACTTAATGTTAGTAGACATACAGTCTTAGTCGTAAGTAGACTCGTGGACTTAGCAACAATTTCAATAAAATGTGATTACGCTTACAAACTGGAAATGAAGGAATTAGTACAAACTTTTAAGACGAAGGAGGCAAGTAAAATTTGATTTTGATGTCTACTTATAACGTGTATGCAATTGATAATAAATTAATATGTCACTTTTAATTAATTTTTTCTTATACATATGTTTTAGTAATTAAGTATGAAAGGGGGCGTTTTAAGAAGTTTTGTCTAGGGCGCTAAATAACCTGGCGCCGACACTGGTATTGTCCTTCCCATGAACAGAAGAAGACTCCCGAACATAGCGCTAACATGGACTCCACCTGGAAAACGAAAGAGAGGAAGACCACTGGGAACATGGAGGAGAGAGATGGAAGAAGAAGTGCAGGCTATTGGCAAGACCTGGCATGAACTAAAGTGGCTCGACCAAGACAGAGTGGAATGGCGGAGATTTGTTGCTGCCCTATACTCCACAGGGAGTGACGAGGATTAAGTAAGAAGTATGGTGGTGGTTTCTAAACCGAGGTATTACGGTAACCATGAAGGTCATGACTGCACTGTCCTGAAACAGCTGGTCAACGGGGCAGTGGCGTAGCGAGGTCGGGTGTCACCCGGTGCGGCACTTAATGGTGTCATCCCCAGAGGCGTAGCGATCCTTCCCGGGGATAAACTTTCAATTTTCGATTTATACCCCCCCCCCTTCAAATTTTTCTTTATATATTTTGCTAGTTTTTACCTTGGTGTCACCCCCCCTAAATGGTTTCACCCGGTGCGGTCCGCACCCCCCCCCCCCACCTTCGCTACGCCTCTGCAACGGGGCTCTGGTGAAAATAGCTGAATCCCCCTGCAGTAGATTAAAATGGTTACAGAAACATGCGGTGTGCAAGGTTATACACATCTTTGTAAATACTCACTAAACTTCGGGCGTGGTGGCAAATGGATCTTTTCATCTGGATAATAAATAGCTTTTAATAGAATGCTTAGGGGCACCAACTTCGAATGTACTCTTAGTAGCACAGCGTAGGAATTTAATTGACTTAAAAAATCCATCAAGTTAGTTAGATGCAAAGAAAAAGTAAATCGTGTAAAATTGTAAAATTCAAAATCTAGTTTGCTGCCTACTCCACTTTGTAACTAAAAATACGATAAAATAGTTAAATGTAAACCAGCAACGAGTGGGAATAATTTCCACTTTGATGCGGTGGTCGAATTAGTACACATAACATTTAACCGAAAAACAACTTCTAAGTAAAAACACGAATTGTAATATTGCTTTGCACTATTTATATTTCGGCACATCATTTCTACAAGTTAAGCACTAATTTTCTATTTCTTACTTATTCACATTTTCAACCTTATAAATGGAGCTCAAGCTAACGTGGGTATCATTTTGGTGAAAATAATTGAAAATTTATAGCAAATATTTCTTTACTTTCAACATGGCTTCTGAATTATATATTCATAAAAAAAGATTAATCTTTCTAATACTAAGTAAATACCACTCTAGAACTGCAAATTTTGAATCAAGTTTTATTAACATTTTACTCTATTGCGACACAATTTACATTTGTGTACAACTGTAATTATGTGCATAAAGCTTGATTGATGGAAACGAAATTTGGCATACAATGTAAGGACACCCACTACAACATTTTGCACACATGGAATAATTTTTTGGACAAAATCCTGAGGTAGTGTAGGAAGGAGATATAGTTTCTTTTCCAAAACTTTAAATGTTAGGTTATGTCAAATATATCCTGCAAAGCTGTTTTTGTCAACTACGAAATCTTACCTACAACTAAAATATATACCGAGATGGATTAGAACCCGAAGAATATGAATAAGACCCCGGCGCTCACAAGATTTCGACGCTCTACAGATTCTACAAGCGAAATCCGTTCCTTGGATTAATCAATACATTCTTCGGTCTTGAAACCTGAAACTGCTCTTGTGGCACCGTAGATCAATACATTCTTCGGTCTTGAATCCCGAATCTGCTCTTGTGGCACCGTTGATCAATACATTCTTCGGTCTTGAATCCTGAATCTGCTCTTGTGGCACTGTTGATCAATACATTCTTCGGTCTTGAATCCTGAATCTGCTCTTGTGGCACTGTTGATCAATACATTCTTCGGTCTTGAATCCTGAATCTGCTCTTGTGGCACCGTAGATCAATACATTCTTCGGTCTTGAATCCTGAATCTGCTCTTGTGGCACTGTTGATCAATACATTCTTCGGTCTTGAATCCTGAATCTGCTCTTGTGGCACTGTTGATCAATACATTCTTCGGTCTTGAATCCCGAATCTGCTCTTGTGGCACTGTTGATCAATACATTCTTCGGTCTTGAATCCTGAATCTGCTCTTGTGGCACTGTTGATCAATACATTCTTCGGTCTTGAATCCTGAATCTGCTCTTGTGGCACTGTTGATCAATACATTCTTCGGTCTTGAATCCTGAATCTGCTCTTGTGGCACCGTAGATCAATACATTCTTCGGTCTTGAATCCTGAATCTGCTCTTGTGGCACTGTTGATCAATACATTCTTCGGTCTTGAATCCTGAATCTGCTCTTGTGGCACTGTTGATCAATACATTCTTCGGTCTTGAATCCTGAATCTGCTCTTGTGGCACTGTTGATCAATACATAATTCGGTCTTGAATCCTGAATCTGCTCTTGTGGCACTGTTGATCAATACATTCTTCGGTCTTGAATCCCGAATCTGCTCTTGTGGCACCGTTGATCAATACATTCTTCGGTCTTGAATCCTGAATCTGCTCTTGTGGCACTGTTGATCAATACATTCTTCGGTCTTGAATCCTGAATCTGCTCTTGTGGCACTGTTGATCAATACATTCTTCGGTCTTGAATCTTGAATCTGCTCTTGTGGCACTGTTGATCAATACATTCTTCGGTCTTGAAACCTGATTCTGCTCTTGTGGCACCGTTTGTTTAAGACGTCAATCAAGTTTTTATTTTTCCTTGGCTCTGTGGTCAACAGGGTAAGGGAGACTTGAAGAGGGGGGGGGGGGGGGGCTGGTAGAGAAGTGTACAAGTATGTATGTTTTAATGGGAGAGGGGGGGGCTGCTGAAATTGTGGGGGGGGGGGCAGTGTTTTTTCCTGACTTTTGTCTACGGGGGGGGGGGGCAAACATTTTCGGGGGTGTGGTGGGGCGGACTAAAATTTCCGGGGGGGGGGGGAGACACTGTTAAAAGTATAATAATATATTTTCTATATAAATTCCATTTCGTTCAGGGGGGGTAGACTTTCTTTCCCCGAAGGGGTGCATGGAAGAAACTCTGGTGGGGGGGGGGGGCGTTATTTAAATGAAGGGTAGGATTGTTTGGTAAAAGTTGTGTTTTCTAATGGGGGCAGCCGCAACGGTGGGGTAGTTAAGCTGGGGATGGTGGAGGGTGTGTATGCAGAGCTACAGATGGTTGATGAGTGAGTGAAAGATGGTAGGAGGCTTGTAGGGGGGAGGTGAAATATGATAGATCAAATGTGGAGAGTTTGTTTCTAGGTTATAGACGCTTAAATATAACATTCGCCAATGGTCATAGTCGCCTAAATAAAAAAGTCGCCGCTGACTATAGTCGCTTAAAAAACAGAAATAGGTGATTTATGAAATACGTCACCGAATTATTTAGAATTTTTTTTTTTAAGACAAAACAAACGACCTTGGTTTTTAACTTGATTACTTTTTCTGCTTTTGATTCGATCCTAACCGAAAAAGGAAATTCACCATTGAGCATTGATTACTTCAAAGAATGGGTGGGAGGGGGATACGTTTTTTTTCTCTCTAGTGCTTCAACTTCTGACAAGACAGGACTTTTCACAGAACAGACCAGACAAGAGCCAGGCTCTTACGTAAGCAGCCAAGCGTATGGAAGGGTTCCAGACGAGTACTCTGGCAGACGCTGATTCAAGGCAACTTGAGGCCTGACTGAGATGGCACTCGGATGTAGGTCAAAGGGGTTCGATGTGCTGTGAAATAGTCCGGGATATGGTGGAGGGGGGAAGGGAGGGGCTCACTACACTACACGTAACCCGACTGCTCTGATCTATATATATATATATATATATATATATTTAGATATATATATATATATATATATATATATATATATATATATATATATATATATATATATATATATATATATATATATATATATATATATATGTATACATATAAACACATTTATATATACATATATATATATACATACATATATACACATATATACACACATATATATACACACATATATATATATATACACATATATAAATAGAGAGGGAAGGACATAGACGTATAGACATATAGAGACATCCGATCCAATGACCAAACAATAGCTCCAGGAATCAGATTCAATGACCAGACATGTTAGTATTGGGAATATTAAACCTAGGCACGTATACGCCCTACTATCTGTAATTACAGTCCCTTTCCATTATTGAGTCGATAGTTCTCTACATATTTTTTGAGTTATGGTTGGAATCTTGATACATATACATTGTTTAAAAAAATTCTAAGTTTCATCTGTAAAAGAAAAGAAAATGGGGGGCATAACTAATACCAAATGGAGACTTTTTAAATAAAGTCTCTTTTTCTGACTCCAATTATTCCCTACATATAAATAGAAGGAAAAAACACATAATTGAACGATTTAACCATCTTTTTTAAAGTTTCTTTTAATCAAATATTTTCACAGATTTATCATCATTTATCATCATTATAATCATTCTTCAAGCGAAACTAGATTTATCGAGAAAACAATTTGGCTCTATGTTGCAATAAATCAGGGGGTAAGCATTAATGTATCAATTCTATTGCACAGACACACCCAAAAAAAAAACTATAATCTTCTGCCTAAAAAAAAGTTAATGAGAAACGTGCATAGAGCTGATAAAATATTTTTTTATCTCCCCAATGTATGAATACTTTATTTGTGATTTACGAAATTTGAAGTATCAGTGTTTTGTACAGGAATCGAAGAAGATGAAAATGTCTGATTATTTGCAAATTGCCCAGTATAAACCTTGAATGCTTTGTAACCGTGCTGTTGTTTTCCTTTTCTAATGGACTCAATGACATGAACACACATACACAGACGCCCCCCCCCCCTCCCCCAATCCTGCTACCCCT
Organism: Physella acuta; assembly: GCF_028476545.2. NCBI lineage: Eukaryota > Metazoa > Mollusca > Gastropoda > Physidae > Physella > Physella acuta. The sequence goes on from NW_026732575.1 coordinate 1,703,417, forward strand.
CCACGTACACTTCCAGAATAGGGAGGGTTAAATGATAATTTGTAAGGGAAATTTAGTTTAAAAAAACTAATAGATTTAGTTACCAATTATGTTTATGAAAGTTTAGATCTTATAATTTAGTAAAGGATGAAGGATAGGGTATTTTTCAGACTTTTTAAAAACACTAAAATAACCTTTTTTTTTTACTAATAAATACAAGTATATATATATATATATATATATATATATATATATATATATATATATATATATATATATATATATATGAATGTTACATTAAATCATCCACGTAAAAGCCTACCAATTATAAATGACAACAATCTAATTATAGATCTGCTTACGTCTTTGTTGTCAAGGTAACAGAGGATCAATAGCTCTTCTACAGTACGATTCTTTTCAATTTTTACAACAAAATACTTAATTAATTAAAACTCGTGGAAAATGTGTGGACATTTTTCACTTTGTAAAATCTATTTCGTTAGTTAATGTTCTTCCAAGTCTTAAAGATATAAACGTTAGGGTAGGGCCTATAGATGTATTGTAGGCTGAAGACGCTGTTGTGAATGATAACACATTTGATGAGTCGACCACTAGTGACTCGTCCAGAGTTTCTTTCAGGCAACTCTTCGAGGGGCGTCACCCCCTCCCCGCAGAAAGTCTACAGCAAAATGGAATTTATATAGAAAATATATACTTTTAACAGTGTCTGCCCCCCCCCCCCCGCAAAATTTTATCCGCCCATTCCCCTCCCCGAAACTTTCAAGTGCCCCCCCCCCCCCCCTTGAGAAAAAAAATTCTGGAAGAAACGCTGGACACGTCACCACTGCCTCCAAGTCCACAAGTGGATGGTCAACCACAAAAAAAACCTCCCCCTCCCCCACCCCTCCCCCCTTCTCCGGCCAGTCCAGCGTACCATTAATCTAATTATACATCTGGACGTCACTTTTCAAACTGACCACAGATCCCATGGGGGTCCGCGGCTTTCGCTAGCATGTCCCGGGCAATGAGCTTAAACCGCTCTTGACCCACGGCCGTGCATGTTTGTAAAGGGGTCAATAAGGATTCATTATTCGTTAACCGCCTTGCAAAAGTCCTGTGTCGAGATAACCCAATCAATTTCCTTTCCACCCCCGCGTGGGGTGGTTGATGTGTACAGTGAGTTGAAGCACGGGGTGGGGGTGCTAGAGGGGGTTGTGAGTTCAAGCACTTTAGGGGGCAGCTGTTTGATATATACCACATAGTCTGACGAAGGAACAGGACGTTAGACCCAAATCGCCCATAGAAAAGTCCCAGCGCCATTACGATGATGTCTAACAGTACTAGCAGTTTCTTTCACTTTTTTCTCCTGGGGAGGGGGGGGGGGGGCGCTAAAATATCTGGCGGGGGGGGATATATTTTCTATCGAAATTCCATTTCGTTCGGGGGAGAGGGCGGGGAGTCTAGACTCTCCCGAAGAGATGCCTGTAAAAAAAAACGATGCGTCTCAGTTACACTTAGATATTTTGGTTTATTTGTTTATAGTTTATTTGTGTGATATGTTCTGAAGAATACCTATTTTGGAATCGTTTTGTTTGATTTTTCTTTCGAACTTCTTCTCCGTTCATAATTTTTATATTAGAAGGAATTCCTTCCAACTCAAAGTCCGTTGACAACGATCTCAGTCTGCTTTTGTGGGTTTTTTTTTTTTTATTTGCTTCCGTAGCCTTTATCCAAACCAGGTACAAACTACAATACAGCAGTTGTTTGATTTTGGAGTTGTCTCTCCTAGATGAGTAGCTGTCCCCAGCTATCGACCCTCATCTACCCAGGTCTTTTTTTCCTGATATATTTTATGATGTTTAGCTGATTGTTTTTGTTGTTTTATTATGTTTTCTTCATTGCTGGTTTGGATTTGTGTGCGAGGAACCCATACTCTTACGATGGTTGTTTTAAATTAACATGTCAATAAACAGAAGTAGTGAATTTCTCTAACAAAAAGGCAGGTTTTCGAAAAGATTTTAAGTAGAGGCTACATTGTAGTAACCACGGGTGTCTTAGGCCTCTATTGAGTGATCTCTTTGAGTGGCATACTGTAGTTCTCCGTGAACGATCTATTGTTCTACTTGCTATCCGTTGTTGTAGTAGGTGGTTGTGGGGGGGGGGGGGGGGGGGAGGGGGTTGTGTTGGGGGTGGGGGTTGTAGTGTGGTGGGAGTGGTTGTGTAACAATAACATAATCACACATCTCACCCCCTTACATAAAAACTGTTTTTTTTTGTTAATTTTTTTAAGTTTCTTTATATAGATCTATATCTGTATTCAGTGTTTCTTCCAGACTTCTTTTTTCTCCGGGGGGACACTGGAAATTTTCGGGGGGGCGGTAAACTTTCTTCGGGGGGGCGGACACTGTTAAAAGTATATATTTTCTATATAAATTATATAAATTTCATTTCGTTCGGGGGGGCGGTAAAAAATTTTCGGGGGGGCTTCGCCCCCCCGAAGAGATGCCTGGAAGAAACTCTGTCTGTATTTAAAATATCAAAACAAACACCGCCCACTTTCTGATCTCCCTCCCTATACTCAACTCTTACTTCGCATTATCTCCTTTTCATAGTAATCGACGTTCAAAAATGCCCAATGACGTCATAGAAGCGCCATTTTTGCCCCAATCTTCGCCCCAAACTTTAGCTGCTGCGCTGAATTCCAAAAGCTAAAGAGCTTTTTGTCGCGTCGCATGCACGTTTAAGCGGCACTAATACATCACCACGTTACGATGAGTGATGGAGATTTATATTCTGCAAGGACAACTAATTTATTACCGGCGAAATCCATCGTTTTTTTTATGCTCTTAGCGTTTTCCTTTCCTAAACATCGTTATTCATCTAAATTAAAAAAAAAAGAAACGCAGCCGTCTAAATGAGCGATGCTTATTGGATATAAAATGTAGATGTCTTTTTTTTTTTTAAAGTTGTGTCCCTTGAAAGCTGGAAGCGTGATCCATTACGGATGTGACGTATTTCACGTGATACCCAAAAAGGGGAGAAAACTCACTTGTCTTTTTGCATACATGAGTCACATCCCGAATTGGAAACCTTTTTTTTATATATTTTAAATTCATGCGTTTCTATGTTGTTTTATGATGTATTTCTTCTCCCAGGCAAAAAAAAAATATTTCCCTTTGATCTATTTTTAGTTCCCCTGATCAAAACACACTGCTTATCTTTCAATCGATCTATTTGAACATCAGACGAGTTCCTCGGTTAATTAAAGACCTCTCATACATTAATCGCAGCTGAACGTTCACCAGTAAGCCGGCATCGATTTGTGTTTTCAAGTAAATGTTTGAAGATCCTGAACTAAACCTAGCAACAACGTCTGAAGCTTCGTGACTAATTATGGAGAGGTCGGATGGCGGAGCGGACGGCTTCTAACTCGAAAGTCTTGAGTTCGAATCCTTGGTTTGTGTCAAAAGTTCTAGCGGGCGTCCATGTGTGTGTGTGTGAGAGAGAGAGAGAGAGATTGTGGGCGTGAGTATATTTCTCCAAGAGAAGACAGTTGCATAGTGCTCCATATCAATCTAACTAATTCATTTAGTGTTCTTTTTAATTGCACTCACATTTTGTAACTCAAGATTGTGTGCGTGCGCGCGCGTTTGTTGTGTGTGCGTGCGAGTGTTTGTAAATGTGTGTGTGCGCGTGTTTGTGTATGTGTGTTTGTGTGTGTGTGTGCGTGTGTTTGTGTATGTGTGTTTGTCTAATGCATAGTTTTATGTTGTAATTAAGAATTATTCCAACCAGTTACCAGTTGTTTCCGCGCATAAACACAATTATAACAAAAACGTAAATAAATAACATGTAGTATTATATGAAATCGTCAAACTGCCCTCCCCCACCCCACATCAAAAAATATAACAAAATGTTAAACCTAGCCCCAAACCTCTTTCGTGTTAGATGATATGCGTACGATAACACCCTTTATTAATACTTAAACAGGTTAAACATCAATGCATTAGGAGAGGCTTGCGAAAACCTGTCTAGCTACTCCCCGATAGCTATGGGCCTCCATTGGACAAAATCTGACTGCCTTTATCTTCATCCCTGCTCTGCCCTATTCTCTGTTCGGCTCTATGCCCTACGCTTCAACTCTGAATGCCCGGATATGGAGACCAAAAAAAAAGAAGCAACTGTTTCAATGGAAAGCAATCAGAAGAATACTGGGACATCACAATAACCATCTGTGGCGTTGTGAGCCGGGGTAGAGGGGGGGGGGGGGGAGGGGGGCAGACGTGAGTGGCAGAACTCATCACATCTGACGGGGACATGTCAAATTTGCAGACGATGCGCAGGCCCGCACGAGGTTGAGTCATGGAGCACAATATCATAAACGTCAAGCATCAGAAATACGAACAGCATTGGAAAAATAGTTTTTCTTTCGCAATTTTAGATAATTATATTTTCGAATCGAAAAGACCGAGTTTTTGGACCTGACATGTTTAGAGAGTTTGACTTGACATGGGCTTAAAAAGAAGTTTGGACAATGAACAACAGGGATCACGTCAATTCAAGTGGCTGTTTGTACAATATTTTAAAGCTGTTTTTATAAAGATAAACGATGTTTTCTTAGCGCATTATAGGGATTAGCCTATATCATCTCAGCTAGATTCAGTAATAGGTTTCAAAAAATGCGTGATGACTCCGTAAAAAAAGATAACTAAAGATTATTTTCCAGTTTTTGCCCAAGGCATATGGTGAAGATAAAGTAGAGTTTCATTTTTTTCAATGACCTTGGCATACAAGGGTATATGTTTGTGGTCAGCACGATGCCCAGCCGCCTTTTTCCCCCTAACGTGAGTTAGAAACCCATCAGAGCTTGGTGGTCTGAGTGACGTTTTAATGCCAGGAATTTAAAAATTCATTAAAATCAAGCGGGTGTGATCTCCCCTAAACTTTCTCGAACATTCTTATATAACACTATGGGCACCCTGTTAGTTTGACTCGATATGCTGCTCATATCCCAAAATCTCCTAAATCGCAGCTCTCGAATGTCTAGGTACCACTGTATTTACCTGTTTCCCAAAAAAGATTTCTCAACATCTATAATGGATTCCGCTTTACTAAAGAAGTCTGGCAAAATTATTTTAAACTCGGTAAATTAAATGTTTGTAGTAGGGAAATACAATCGTATGTAAACACAGTGAACCAACCCAAACCACTTCAACTTTTTAAATAGCAGGCCACTCTCCTCTCTCACAAGATTAAAAAAAATTAATATAGATCGTACTTTTTTTGCTTTTAAATCTTGTCGAGAAATAAACAGATTTGTTACTGCTAGTGAAAGAGCCGTTTTTTTTTTTTACTGCTGGCGCTGACGTGAAAGTGTAAAGCTTGCATTGGTCCTCACCACACATTGACATAGTCCAGGGTCCAGCACATCGCTCGCACCACTACATTCACGTCGGGGAGGGGGATGGGGAATGTATGTGTGTTCAAACATGCATTAACTGCCATAAAATGCTACAATGAACACTACTGTCTGCGTGAGCGAAACAGTTGGTCTAGCCTGAGGCGTACCAACAAAAATCACCCCCCCCCCCCTATACCCCTTCTTTGCCACGCTACTAGTTCAAATACGCATTAACTGCTACAAAGTTACAAGGGACAAAAATAGCCGCCCTTCCCCCCCCCCCCCCCACCTGCCTGTTACCCAGTGGCGTAGGCAGGGGGGGTTAGGGGGGGTTATAACCCCCCCCCCCATGTACCCCCAATATGACTACCTTTTTACCTTAAGCTACAGCTATTGACTTGTGTCGATATTATTTAGGGCTTAAACACTAAACACTTAACCTGGCAGCCTCTAGAACAACAATGTATATCATTGTGATGAGAATTGCCTGTAGAATTTAGTTATGAATTTTATTATCGTGCTAAAGTTAAGTATAATAATCTGGAACGCAGTAGGCCAAGGGAAAGTTGGCCAAGGTTAGATCAGTTAAGGAGTGTCGAATGGGGAGGGGTGGGCTACGTGGGTAGGCCTTTGTTGTCTAATATGATTGTAGTGCAACCGGAAAGCGCCTAGAAATTTAAAAAAAAACAACAACGAAGGAATTGATTATTATTCGCATTGAGGTTCTATAATGTGTATGTTTTTACTACTTCAAAACATTTGAAATTCATTTCACTAATGGCGGATGAAACAGGGAAACTGAAAACTATTTAATTTTTAAAAAGATAAGTAAACTGAAAATGATAAAGATGGCAGAGGACACAAGGTTATCAGTTAAAGGGTGTGACAGGGGGGGGGGGGGGGGTGAGGGTGGGTTTGAATATGGGTACGTCTCAATTACTACCGGATGCACATCTGGCAGGAAAGCGTGGGCTGGACCCACAATTGTTGACACAAAACTTAGTGTTGGTAGATATAAAAACTGCGTAGGTGGTTAAATATAGATGTAGAGTCAGGAACCTACAGTAGTCATTTTTAGACAGTCAGAAAAGAAAGACCAATAATTATTTATTTTCTTATTCGCATAGTCGTGTTTTAATGTGTATCTTTTTGATAATTAAAGCAATTTAAATTCATTTTAATGATGTCGGATGGAAAAAGGAAATTTAAAACTACTTTATTAACTGATTTCTTTACAAAGAAAAATAAAACTGAAAATGATAAAAATGAAGATGGTACTATTGACTCTCAAACTACATTACATCAAGAAATTTCCATAAATTCAGCACCTTTGACTGTTTCTTGTGCAAATGATATCGGCAATTTTATCAAAGGAGTTATTACAGATGATACACGGTTGTATTTATTAGAAAACATCTGGCGTCCCGAAGAACTTTTTAAATTTCCAGCAAGCGGACAAAGAAATTTAAAGTTTCAATATTCGTGGCTACTTAGGTGGAACTGGTTGACTTATTCCAAATTACTTGATGGCGCATTTTGCAAATATTGTGTTTTGTTTAGTTTGAATTATGGTGGTGTAGGTAGTCAGCCTTTAGGTAAGTTATCAAAAATTCCATTTTCAAACTGGAAAAAGGCAACAGACAAGTTTAATGAGCACCAGCAATGTGAATATCATAAAAGAGCAATTTTACTTTCCCAAAATCGTAAATCGGTTATGGAGAAAAAAATAGAACCTATTAACATCGCCTTGAACTCATCAGTAAGTCAACAAATTCTAGAAAATCGTTTAAGGTTAGCGCCCATAATAGAAACTATAATTTTTTGCGGCCGACAAGGTCTTGCACTTAGGGGGCACAGGGATTTCGGAAATTTTCAGTTGGAGGATCCTGACGAAAATGATGGAAATTTTCGAGCTCTTTTAAGATACAAAGCCATGGGTGGAGACGAAACACTTAAACATCATCTAGAAAATTCTTCAAAAAATGCAAGATACTTAAGTCCCACCATTCAGAATGAAGTGATAAATGTGTGCAATAAATTAATTGTTCAAAAGATTGTTGCGAAAATTACTTCTGTTAAATTGTTTTCTGTCTTAGCCGATGAAACTAGTGATATAGCTGGTATGGAGCAATTTTCGTTGTGTGTTCGCTACTATGATAACGACATAAAGAAAATAAGGGAGGATTTCCTACAGTTTGTAGGTGTAACTGATCTAACAGGCAAAGGACTTGCAAATGTTTTAATGGACACTCTAGCAAATTTACACATAGACGGTAATTTTATGATAGGTCAAGGATATGATGGAGCCGCTGCAATGAGTGGTCGACTTCATGGGGCGCAACAATATGTTGCTGAGAAATTTGATTTGGCTATTTACGTGCATTGCGCATCTCACAGTCTAAACCTAGCACTTTCTGATGCCTGCGAACTACCAGCTGTAAGAAACTGTATGGGAATTCTTAATAGTACATACAACTTTTTTAACACACCAAAACGACAATCTTTGCTTGCAAATTCAATAGAGAAATTAACACCTAAAGCATCAGCATCTCGACTTAAACGATTGTGCGCAACCAGATGGATTGAGCGTCATGAGTCTGTCAACGTTTTTATACAGCTTCAAAAAGCAACTGTTGATGCACTGGAAATTATGTCATCCTGGCACGATACAACAACTTCTTCAACAGCGGTTCAACTTTTAGGTGCAATTAGGAGTCTTGAGTTTCAAGTTTCTCTTAGAGTTATCTCAAAAATCTTTGCAATAACACTTCCTGTCAGCAGAATACTCCAAACAGAAAACTTTGATCTATCTGCGGCTCTAAAATTTACAGAAGATTCAAGTAGCCTACTAGTGAATATGCGGAAGGATGCTGAATCAGAATTTACTACCGTATTTAATGAAGTCAAAGACATTTGTGAGGACTTCGACATAGATATACTTATTCCACGTCGAGCTGGAAAACAAATTCAACGCTGCAATGTTATGGCAAATACGCCTGAAGAGTATTACAGAATAGCTGTATTTATTCCTTTCCTTGATTCGGTTATATGTCAAATAGGAGACAGATTGCTAAAACATAAATCTGTTTTGAGAGGTTTTATGTGTCTTTTACCCAATGACTCGGGTTTTACCAAAGAACAGGAAAAGAATGCCATAATACTTATGCAAAAATATGAACGTTTGATTAACAGCAGTGTCATCGATGAAAGCATTGGAGAACTGAAACTGTGGTGGCGCCACATTATTACAAGTGGAAATGTACCGCAAAACGCTCATCAAGCTTTTTTAATGTGTGACGTAAAAATATTTCCAACAGTACACAAACTACTGCAAATATTTGTAACATTGCCTGTAACAACTGCCGTTAGCGAACGCTCTTTTTCCACTCTCAGACGGCTAAAAACGTACTTGCGAAATACTACTTGCGAGGATAGACTAAATGGATTGGCATTATTAAATATTCACCGACAAATTGAAAT